>NC_143031.1:78775000-78777500 GCF_057628025.1 Oncorhynchus mykiss
ATCGCTGAGAGCAAGTCAGTCGCCTGGTTTGATTGACAGCCAACTCTCAGGCTCTGATTTCACACATGACAGGGAAGTGACTCAAGCATTAAAGGAAGTGATGGTTCAATTTCACTTCAAATACGGCTCGGCGTGCATCCCAAATGGCATCTTATTCCCTATGTAGTGCACTACTTTTGACCAGGGTTTAGTGAATTTTAGTGTGAAAATGTATTTCAAAGTACCCCAATAGAGAACCAAATCATTGATCTTAAAGTGAGTTGACTAATACATGTTGCTTATCATAAAATGTACTGTCAGTTGAGCTAATTTCAAGCAGTAACTAATGACATGCACACTGTGTCGTAATTAGAATTGTCCTGTTGAAGTCTAGATAGTAACGGAGACAAGATAATTGGAATTACATTTAATTTAATTGCTGTTAAAAGGAAAAGACGTCAGTTAAACTGGAATGCAAAGAAGCGGAATTGATGTTAAAAGCTAATTGTGGTTGTTTGCCATTCCCAACAGATAAAACAGTATGAAAGAACCAACCAACACAACAACAAAACTAGTTTCCAGACATCTAACTTAACCTGACGCACAGAGAATAAATCAATACAAGTCCACACAGAAGGCAGTCGTAACTGCAGTTAGTCTACCGACCTCGTACTTCTGGGAGTGATTAGCTTGTTCATTATTAATAGAGACGTCTTGTCTCAGGGATGAATAATGCTGGAGCAGGGGTGGAACCCACACACACACACACACACACACACACACACACAGACACACACACACACAGGATATCATGAGTAATTTTGGCTGGGTATGAGAGCACCAGCAGCAGAGACTTAAGTAGTGTCTTCCTTCTGTCAGAGTAATGATATCATTACCAGGAGAGATGACCCTACAGATGTCTTAGTCATCACAGCAGTGAGAGGGAGAGAGGAAACCCATCAAAACACTGGGAGGGAAGCGTCAACCAACACAGATACAAACATTAAATAGCCCACTGAATTCCTGCCAGACGGCATGGAACCTGGAACTGGGAATGTGGAATCTGGAACTATGAATGAGTTTACCATGGTCGGTAAATACTGCCCCTTTAACGAAAGAGAATGTGGAATCTGGAACTATGAATGAGTTTACCATGGTCGGTAAATACTGCCCCTTTAACGAAACAGAATGTGGAATCTAGAACTGTGAATGAGTTTACCATGGTCGGTAAATACTGCCCCTTTAACGAAAGAGAATGTGGAATCTGAAACTATGAATGAGTTTACCATGGTCGGTAAATACTGCCCCTTTAACAAAACAGAATGTGGAATCTGGAACTATGTATGAGTTTACCATGGTCGGTAAATACTGCCCCTTTAACAAAACAGAATGTGGAATCTGGAACTATGTATGAGTTTACCATGGTCGGTAAATACTGCCCCTTTAACAAAACAGAATGTGGAATCTGGAACTATGTATGAGTTTACCATGGTCGGTAAATACTGCCCCTTTAACAAAACAGAATGTGGAATCTGGAACTATGAATGAGTTTACCATGTTCCGTGCAAACGCATCGCTAAACTACTTTAGACTTAATTTAGACTTGTATTTATCTTACCTGACCATACTTTTAGTAAAACGATTTAATCTTCCTAACCTGGAACTTAAATTAGACATGAGTTGACGTTGTTAAATAAATTAAGGTTTAATAAAAAAGACATTAAACAAATGTTTTCTGTACAATAGATTAGTAACACTAATTTATATAAATTGGACATTCAAGAAAACTTTTTTAGAAACTTTGTCAGAGGCAGATTTTTAGGATGGGTCGCTGGGTCGGTTTCCTAGTGTCACGACTCCTACCGAAGGTGGCTCCCCTTCCTGTTCGGGTGGCGCTCGGTGGTCGTCGTCTCCGGCCTACTGGCTGCCACTGATCCTTTTTTCCCCCTTGTCTGTTTATTAGTTACACCTGTGTTTAGTTAGGTTAATTGGTTGGGCTTTATTATCCAGCCGGCCCGTCTACTGGGTGTGCGGGATTATTTTCTGGGTACTATTGTGCACGACTGTAAGTCACGGTGTTCCGTGTATGTGTGTTTGTCTGGACTGTTTAGTTCCCCGTGTTTTTCGGGGCATTTGTTTGGGTTGTGTCGTTTTCACCGGTGTGGTGAATTAAAAAGTATCGCTACCTTGCACTCTCTGTTTCCTGCGCCTGACTTCTTCCTCCACTACACCCTGGGCATTACATCTAGGCCCATATTAGTGGAAAAAATGTTAATATTTGTAGTGTTTTTAGTTCATAGGTATAAACAGAGTCCGTGTAACTGGCCCTTAGAATTACAGTTCTAGAATGTTGTGGCTTTGACAACCATCACACTGAGTTACAGTTCTAGAATGTTGTAGCTTTGACAACCATCACACTGAGTTACAGTTCTAGAATGTTGTAGCTTTGACAACCATCACACTGAGTTACAGTTCTAGAATGTTGTGGCTTTGACAACCATTACACCGAGTTACAGTTCTA
>NC_143031.1:78782500-78795000 GCF_057628025.1 Oncorhynchus mykiss
TGTAGGGGAAGAGTTGAACATTGAGGAAAGAGAGAGAAATGCAGGAGAAGAGTTGAACACAGAGGAATGAGAGAAGTGTAGGATAAGAGTTGAACACAGAGGAATGAGAGAAGTGTAGGAGAAGAGTAGAACACTGAGGAAAGAGAGAGAAGTGTAGGAGAAGAGTTGAACACTGAGGAAAAAGTTAGAAGTGTAGGAGAAGGGTTGAACACTGAATGGCAGATGGAGGATGAAAACTGACTTGTTAAAATTATTGATACTAGACTAGAGTTACCTAGAAATTTCAATTCTGTTCAAAGTGTCTATTGACCCAGTTTCACTCCATAATACATATCTGTCTTCAACGCCTTAAGACGGGTCGTTGAAAGTATCACGTGATCCTTTCAGAAATAAATAGGCCTCAACCACGCGTTTCCTTTATGTCTTCCTGAAGAGTCAAAGCTGTTGTTTCTCTCCCCTCACTAAATGCATCATGTTTACACACACACACACACACACACACACACACACACACACACACACACACACACACACACACACACACAGGAGATGTATTAATTTATTATTAGACGTTAATTGATGAGGCATTTACCCAGATAGTCTACCCGGTGTGTTTGTATGTGTGTGTGTGTGTGTGTGTGTGTGTGTGTGTGTGTGTGTGTGTGTGTGTGTGTGTGTGTGTGTGTGTGTGTGTTAAATGAGGAGGTTTTTACCCAGACAGACTACCAGGAACAGGATTAACAGATTAACACCCGCTATGCTGGAAGACACTGTTTCTGTTATACTAAATGTCTAACACTTCAATTGAAGTACCGCAGTGGTTTTAAGCTGTTGCTTACACTCTATGTAAAACATCACAATCAGATGATTCATCCATCAAAGTTACTTGTGTGTCGTATGTAAGACAATGTCGTATGAACTTAGAGCCACAGAGGCCCACGACCCAACATGTGTTTAATGTTCACTTCTAGAGCGGTAGTTTAGTTCATTAGGATGCCCATTAGCTACTGCACAAGCAGCAGCTCCTCTCCCTGGGATCAACATAAAACATACAAATAGATGACAAAGTACAGAACACTTATAGACAAGGGCAATAGATTAAACTAATGAAGTAGTGGAGATGGAGAGGAATCCTCTTTAGACAACTAGTCATGGAAATGACTGATCTGTCAAACATTACAAGGACGAGTTTTTGTGTTTATTAATGAGGATCTCCATTGGCTGTTGCCAAGGCAGCAGCTACTCTTCCTGGGGTTTATTATGGATCCCCATTAGTTCCTGCCAAGGCAGCAGCTACTCTTCCTGGGGTTTATTATGGATCCCCATTAGTTCCTGCCAAGGCAGCAGCTACTCTTCCTGTGGTTTATTATGGATCCCCACTAGTTCCTGCCAAGGCAGCAGCTTCTCCTCATGGGGTTTATTATGGATCCCCACTAGTTCCTGCCAAGGCAGCAGCTACTCTTCCTGGGGTTTATTATGGATCCCCACTAGTTCCTGCCAAGGCAGCATCTACTCTTCCTGGGGTTTATTATGGATCCCCATTAGTTCCTGCCAAGGCAGCAGCTACTCTTCCTGGGGTTTATTATGGATCCCCACTAGTTCCTGCCAAGGCAGCAGCTACTCTTCCTGGGGTTTATTATTGATCCCCACTAGTTCCTGCCAAGGCAGCAGCTACTCTTCCTGGGGTTTATTATTGATCCCCACTAGTTCCTGCCAAGGCAGCAGCTACTCTTCCTGGGGTTTATTATTGATCCCCACTAGTTCCTGCCAAGGCAGCAGCTACTCTTCCTGGGGTTTATTATTGATCCCCACTAGTTCCTGCCAAGGCAGCAGCTACTCTTCCTGTGGTTTATTATGGATCCCCACTAGTTCCTGCCAAGGCAGCAGCTTCTCCTCATGGGGTTTATTATGGATCCCCACTAGTTCCTGCTAAGGCAGCAGCTACTCTTCCTGGGGTTTTTTATGGATCCCCATTAGTTCCTGCCAAGGCAGCAGCTACTCTTCCTGTGGTTTATTATGGATCCCCACTAGTTCCTGCCAAGGCAGCAGCTACTCCTCATTGGGTTTATTATGGATCCCCACTAGTTCCTGCCTAGGCAGCAGCTACTCTTCCTGGGGTTTATTATGGATCCCCACTAGTTCCTGCCAAGGCAGCAGCTACTCTTCCTGGGGTTTATTATGGATCCCCACTAGTTCCTGCCAAGGCAGCAGCTACTCCTCATGGGGTTTATTATGGATCCCCACTAGTTCCTGCCAAGGCAGCAGCTACTCTTCCTGGGGTCCATCAACATTAAGGCAGTTATATACAATCCGAATATTACATTACATTTCATAACACTTTTCACATTAAGTGTGTTCCCTCAGGCCACTACTCTACTACCACATATCTACAATACATCTTCCATGTGTACGTGTGTGTAGAGTGTTTGTGTGTGTCTGTACCTGTGGGTGTGTCTGTACCTGTGGGTGTGTCTGTACCTGTGGGTGTGTCTGTACCTGTGGGTGTGTCTGTACCTGTGGGTGTGTCTCTTCACTGCCCCCACGGTTCCATAAGGTGTATTTTTATCTGTTTTTTAAATCTGATTCTACTTCTTGCATCAGTTACTTGATGTGGAATAGAGTTCCATGTAGTCATGGCTATATGTAGTACTGTGGAATAGAGTTCCATGTAGTCATGGCTATATGTAGTACTGTGGAATAGAGTTCCATGTAGTCATGGCTCTATGTAGTACTGTGGAATAGAGTTCCATGTAGTCATGGCTCTATGTAGTACTGTGGAATAGAGTTCCATGTAGTCATGGCTCTATGTAGTACTGTGGAATAGAGTTCCATGTAGTCATGGCTATATGTAGTACTGTGGAATAGAGTTCCATGTAGTCATGGCTATATGTAGTACTGTGGAATAGAGTTCCATGTAGTCATGGCTATATGTAGTACTGTGGAATAGAGTTCCATGTAGTCATGGCTATATGTAGTACTGTGGAATAGAGTTCCATGTAGTCATGGCTCTATGTAGTACTGTGGAATAGAGTTCCATGTAGTCATGGCTCTATGTAGTACTGTGGAATAGAGTTCCATGTAGTCATGGCTCTATGTAGTACTGTGGAATAGAGTTCCATGTAGTCATGGCTCTATGTAGTACTGTGGAATAGAGTTCCATGTAGTCATGGCTCTATGTAGTACTGTGGAATAGAGTTCCATGTAGTCATGGCTATATGTAGTACTGTGGAATAGAGTTCCATGTAGTCATGGCTATATGTAGTACTGTGGAATAGAGTTCCATGTAGTCATGGCTATATGTAGTACTGTGGAATAGAGTTCCATGTAGTCATGGCTATATGTAGTACTGTGGAATAGAGTTCCATGTAGTCATGGCTCTATGTAGTACTGTGGAATAGAGTTCCATGTAGTCATGGCTCTATGTAGTACTGTGGAATAGAGTTCCATGTAGTCATGGCTATATGTAGTACTGTGGAATAGAGTTCCATGTAGTCATGGCTATATGTAGTACTGTGGAATAGAGTTCCATGTAGTCATGGCTATATGTAGTACTGTGGAATAGAGTTCCATGTAGTCATGGCTATATGTAGTACTGTGGAATAGAGTTCCATGTAGTCATGGCTCTATGTAGTACTGTGGAATAGAGTTCCATGTAGTCATGGCTATATGTAGTACTGTGGAATAGAGTTCCATGTAGTCATGGCTATATGTAGTACTGTGGAATAGAGTTCCATGTAGTCATGGCTATATGTAGTACTGTGGAATAGAGTTCCATGTAGTCATGGCTATATGTAGTACTGTGGAATAGAGTTCCATGTAGTCATGGCTATATGTAGTACTGTGGAATAGAGTTCCATGTAGTCATGGCTATATGTAGTACTGTGGAATAGAGTTCCATGTAGTCATGGCTATATGTAGTACTGTGGAATAGAGTTCCATGTAGTCATGGCTTTATGTAGTACTGTGCGCCTCCCACAGTCTGTTCTGGACTTGGGGACTGTGAAGAGACCTCTGGTGATATGTCTTGTGGGGTATGTATGGGTGTCTGAGCTGTATTCTAGTATTTTAAACAGACAGCTCGCTACATTCAGCTTGTCAACACTTGTAGTGATGAAGTCAATCTGTCCTCTACTTTGAGTATGATGAATCAAATCAAATCAAATCAAATTTATTTATATAGCCCTTCGTACATCAGCTGATATCTCAAAGTGCTGTACAGAAACCCAGCCTAAAACCCCAAACAGCAAGCAATGCAGGTGTAGAAGCACGGTGGCTAGGAAAAACTCCCTAGAAAGGCAAAAACCTAGGAAGAAACCTAGAGAGGAACCAGGCTATGTGGGGTGGCCAGTCCTCTTCTGGCTGTGCCGGGTGGAGATTATAACAGAACATGGCCAAGATGTTCAAATGTTCATAAATGACCAGCATGGTCGAATAATAATAAGGCAGAACAGTTGAAACTGGAGCAGCAGCACAGCCAGGTGGACTGGGGACAGCAAGGAGTCATCATGTCAGGTAGTCCTGGGGCATGGTCCTAGGGCTCAGGTCCTCCGAGAGAGAGAAAGAGAGAAGGAGAGAATTAGAGAACGCACACTTAGATTCACACAGGACACCGAATAGGACAGGAGAAGTACTCCAGATATAACAAACTGACCCTAGCCCCCCGACACATAAACTACTGCAGCATAAATACTGGAGGCTGAGACAGGAGGGGTCAGGAGACACTGTGGCCCACTCCGAGGACACCCCCGGACAGGGCCAAACAGGAAGGATATAACCCCACCCACTTTGCCAAAGCACAGCCCCCACACCACTAGAGGGATATCTTCAACCACCAACTTACCATCCTGAGACAAGGCTGAGTATAGCCCACAAAGACCTCCGCCACTGCACAACCCAAGGGGGGGGGGGGGGGGGCGCCAACCCAGACAGGATGACCACATCAGTGACTCAACCCACTCAGGTGACGCACCCCCTCCAGGGACGGCATGAGAGAGCCCCAGTAAAGCCAGTGACTCAGCCCCTGTAATAGGGTTAGAGGCAGAGAATCCCAGTGGAAAGAGGGGAACCGGCCAGGCAGAGACAGAAGGAACTGACAAGACAGTATTATTCTATGGCTATATTGTTTGCTGTTTGGGGTTTCAGGCTGGGTTTCTGTTTAAGCACTTTGTGACGTCCGCTGATGTAAAAAGAGCTTCACATTTGATTGATTGATGTTCCAAACACAGCTTTTGTTTCTTGTAACTAGGCCTTCCATGGGAAACACTACAGAAGAGGAAGCCAGATGGTTGCTATTTTAGATGCTTTACTATATTTAATGATGGACAACTGTCAGCCGGCTCCACACCTCACACAGATGGGGCATCTATAGTGTGTGTTTGTCTGTGTGTGTGTGTGTGAGTGCACGTGCATATGTGTGTGTTTGTTTGTGTGTGTGTGTGTGTGTGTGTGTGCGCGCGTGCGCGTGTGCGTGTGTGTGTGTGTGTGTGTGCGTGTGTGTGTGTGTGTGTGTGTGTTACAACCATACTGTATGGAACTCAACAGAGTGTTGCTCTCGTCAGGATAAATAGTGAGCGATGTCCAAGGCATTGGACATTACATCCTCCACAATGAAGCCATGGAAAATATGTTTGGAAAACAGAGCGTTAGACATGTTTGACATAAAACATAAAACATCTTTCACGTTAAAACATTTCATATTTTCAAATGGCACAAGGTTGGTTGGTTAAAAAAAAGATGTAAGAGAATCTCAAAGGAGAATTATGATGTGTTTTCAAATGAGATCTTCCTGATGCTTGTTAATGTTACGAAGTGCTTTAAACCCTTTCCCACAGCCATTGCACTGAGCATTCATCCAGAGTACATATTTCACTTTAATGTATGATTGCCTGTTGGGTGAATGTTAAAAACCAAGGCCTATAACCATCGTTAAATACACATAGTGGTTCTGAGTTAACCTGGGATGTTTAAACGCATCCCAGAACACAGATGTAAGCATATGCACATGATATCGTAACATAGTACCCTAGATCATTGAAACCCCTGTGACATCTGATTAAGTGTGTTTGTGTGTGTGTGTGTGTGTGTGTGTGTGTGTGCGTGTGTGCATGTATGTGTGCGTGTGTCAGTGTGTGTGCGGTTTTGTGTGTGTGTGTGCATGTTTGTGTGTTTGTGTGTGTGTGTGTGCATGTGTTTGTGTGTGTGTGTATGATTTTGTGATTGTGTGTGTGTGTGTGTGTGTGTGTGTGTGTGTGTGTGTATGTGTGTGTGTGTGTGTATGTGATTCATCCAGCATTACTGTGACTACATCTAGTAACACTATAAGACTGAATGGGTATTAATGCCGTCTACAGGACATGTGGTGCAGATGGACAGATGGATTGTATTTCTGTTATTTGATGTGGATCTCTGCATTTCTGAACTTGGCGCCAATGTAAATGGAGGTTATTGTACACAAATATGAACTTGATCAAACAAAACACATGTATTGTGTAACATTGAGTCCTGGGAGTGTCATCTGAAGAAGATCGTCAAAGGTTAGTGATTAATTTTATCTATATTTCTGCTTTTTGTGACTACTCTCTTTGGTTGGAAAATGAATTAATGCTTTCTGTGACCAGTTGCTGACCTAACAAAATGATATGATTTGAAATCGGACACTGTGGTTGGATTAACGAGACGTGTATCTTTAAAATGGTGTAAAATACTTGTATGGTTGAGGAATTTTAATTATGAGATTTCTGTTGTTTTGAATTTGGAGCCCTGCAATTTCACTGGCTTTTTGGCGTGGTGGGACGCTAGCGTCCCGAGCGATCCCAGAGAGGTTAGTCAGCTGACAGGCATAACCTTTCTTGAGTTTTGTCATTCCTCAGCTAACTACAGACATACAGAAATACAATGTATGTATACAACCAACTTGAAGAAAAACACTATGGAACTATTCATACTAAAACATGTGTCACATCGGAAAGGTCCCCAAAAACAAAGTACCTTGTAAAGACAAGACTGTAGAGATGAATTAAATATACAGTCGGAAGTTGGAAGTTTACATACAACAGCCAGATCGACAGCCAGGTCGACAGCCAGGTCGACAGCCACGTCGACAGCCAGGTCGACAGCCAGGTCGACAGCCAGGTCGACAGCCAGGTCGACATCCAGGTCAACAGCGAGGTCGACAGCCAGGTCGACAGCCATCTACACAGCCAGGTCACAGCCAGTTCAACAGCCAGGTCAACAGCCAGGTCAACAGCCAGGTCAACAGCCAGGTCGACATCCAGGTGAACAGCCAGGTCAACAGCCAGGTCGACAGCCAGGTCAACAGCCAGGTCAACAGCCAGGTCAACAGCCAGGTCAACAGCCAGGTCGAAAGCCAGGCCGCTCAAGATGCACAGAGATATTTGACGCCCTTTCAGGTAAGCAGGACGTCTGCCAGACAACTTCAATAGTGGCCACTAGGGGGAAACGGTGAGCGCTAATGCCATCAAGTAGGCTTGGGTTTTGCCAGGGCGTTGTGGAAGTGTCTGGCAGATGGGCGTAAGCCGCAAGCTTGAAAGTGGCGTGTGAAAACCACTGCTCGGCCCTCGTTTTACACGTTGGGTTTTTAACACTTTCCTAACCTTTAACCTTTACCCTAACCATTCATAATTAATGCCTGACCTTAACCACTCAGAATTAATGCCTGAACTTAACCATTCAGAATTAATGCATGAACTTTCTGAATTAATGCCTAATCTTAACCTTCCAAACTTGACGTTTATGGACAAAAGTCGGATTCTGCAGTGAGACTGTGAGAACTTGTTGTGAGACTGTGAGAGCACACATTCACACATTCACACACACACACACACACACACACACACACACAGAAACACACACACAGAAACACACATATACATACACAGAAACACACACACACACACACACACACACAGAAACACATACAGAAACAGAAACTCACACACAGGGACTGACTGACTAACACGCTTGGTCTGCTAACCATCATGACATCTACTATAAAGTGCTGACTTAGTCCCAGTGTATCAACGATTGATTTCTCAGACCCTGCTATGCCTGACAGCCACAGTCAAGATCCACTATCACGAAAGGAGTGTGTGTGTGTGTGTGTGTGTGTGTGTGTTTGGATGTCCCAACCCCCCTCTGTTCGCCTGACAGTCAGAGTCAACATTGGAGATCAGGGAAGGAGCCACAGGCAGCAAGATGACTTGATACTGATGACTTGATGCTGGTAGAGTTCACACACGCACACACACACACACACACACACACACACACACACACACACACACACACACACACACACACACACACACACACACACACACACACACACACTCACACACACAAAGTGAATAAAGATGGATGTCCCAACCCCCTCCAACCCCCTCCAACACCCCTCCATTCCCCCTCCAAACCCTCTCCATTTTCCCTCCGTCCTCCCTACAACCCTCCTCCATCATCCTCCAACCCCCCTCTGCCCTCCATCCATCCACCAGCTCCCTCCATTTCCACTCCTTCCCCTCTCCATCCTCCCTCCAACCCCATCTCCAACCCCCCCTCCATTCCCCCTCCAACCCTCCTCCATCCTCCCTCCAACCCCCCTCCATCCCCTCTCCATCTTCCCTCTAAACACCCTCCACTCCCCCTCCATCCTCCCTCAAACCCCCCTCCATCCCCTCTACATCCTACCTCAAAACCCACTTCCACCGCCCTCCATCCCCCCTCGAACCCAAGCCATCCTTCATCCATCCTCTATCCTCCCCCCATCATCCATCCCCCTCCAACCCCCCTCTATCCTCCCTCCATCCTCCATCCCCCACATCTGCCTCCATTCTCCTTCCATTCTCCAACCCCCTCCATCCCACTCTATCCTCCCTCCATCCTCCATCCAACCCCCCTTAAACCCCCCTCTACCTCCCTCCATCCTCCATCCCCCTCATCCGCCTCCATCCTCCTTCCATCCTCCACCCTCCTCCATCCCCCTCTATCCTCCTTCCATCCTCCATTCAACCCCCGTCCACCCCCTCTCCATCCTCCTAACCCCCTCCTCCCTCCACCCCCCCTCCAACCCCCCTCCATCCTCCAACTCCCCTCCAACACCCCTCTATCCTCCCTACACCCTCCCTCCGTCATCTCTCCATCCTCCGTCCATCTTCCAACCCACCTCCATCCCCCCTCCACCCCCCCTTCAACCCCCCAATATCTTCCCTCCATCCTCCTACCCCCCTCCGTCCTCCCTCCCTCCATCCTTCCTCCCTCCATCCTCCTTCCAACCCCATACAGAATGTACTGTAGTCCTCTGCTGTAGTGAAGATACAGTATAGTCCTCTGTAGTAAATGTACAGTATGTACTGTAGTTCTCTACTGTAGTAAAGATACAGTATGTACTGTAGTCCTCTACTGTAGTAAATGTAGAGTATGTACTGTAGTCCTCTATTGTAGTAAAGATACAGTATGTACTGTAGTAAAGATACAGTATGTACTGTAGTAAAGATACAGTATGTACTGTAGTCCTCTACTGTAGTAAAGATACAGTATGTACTGTAGTCCTCTACTGTAGTAAATGTAGAGTATGTACTGTAGTCCTCTATTGTAGTAAAGATACAGTATGTACTGTAGTAAAGATACAGTATGTACTGTAGTCCTCTACTGTAGTAAAGATACAGTATGTACTGTAGTCCTCTACTGTAGTAAATATAGAGTATGTACTGTAGTCCTCTACTGTAGTAAAGATACAGTATGTATTGTAGTAAAGATACAGTATGTATTGTAGTAAAGATACAGTATGTACTGTAGTCCTCTACTGTAGTAAAGATACAGTATGTACTGTAGTCCTCTACTGTAGTAAAGATACAGTATGTACTGTAGTCCTCTACTGTAGTAAATGTACAGTATGTACTGTAGTCCTCTATTGTAGTAAAGATACAGTATGTACTGTAGTCCTCTACTGTAGTAAAGATACAGTATGTACTGTAGTCCTCTACTGTAGTAAAGATACAGTATGTACTGTAGTCCTCTACTGTAGTAAATGTACAGTATGTACTGTAGTCCTCTATTGTAGTAAAGATACAGTATGTACTGTAGTCCTCTACTGTAGTAAAGATACAGTATGTACTGTAGTCCTCTACTGTAGTAAAGATACAGTATGTACTGTAGTCCTCTACTGTAGTAAATGTACAGTATGTACTGTAGTCCTCTACTGTAGTAAAGATACAGTATGTACTGTAGCAAAGATACAGTATGTATTGCAGTAAAGATACAGTATGTACTGTAGTCCTCCACTGTAGTAAAGATACAGTATGTACTGTAGTAACGATACAGTATGTATTGTAGTAAAGATACAGTATGTACTGTAGTCCTCCACTGTAGTAAAGATACAGTATGCACTGTAGTAAAGATACAGTATAGTCCTCTACTGTAGTAAAGATACAGTATAGTCCTCTACTGTAATAAAGATACAGTATAGTCCTCTACTGTAATAAAGATACAGTATAGTCCTCTACTGTAATAAATATACAGTATAGTCCTCCACTGTAGTAAAGATACAGTATAGTCCTCTACTGTAATAAAGATACAGTATAGTCCTCTACTGTAATAAAGATACAGTATAGTCCTCTACTGTAATAAATATACAGTATAGTCCTCCACTGTAGTAAAGATACAGTATAGTCCTCTACTGTAGTAAAGATACAGTATAGTCCTCTACTGTAATAAAGATACAGTATAGTCCTCTACTGTAATAAAGATACAGTATAGTCCTCTACTGTAATAAATATACAGTATAGTCCTCCACTGTAGTAAAGATACAGTATAGTCCTCTACTGTAATAAAGATACAGTATAGTCCTCTACTGTAATAAAGATACAGTATAGTCCTCTACTGTAGTAAAGATACAGTATAGTCCTCTACTGTAGTAAAGATACAGTATAGTCATCCACTGTAGTAAAGATACAGTATAGTCCTCTACTACCATGTTTTAAGTGACATGCCAGAATGGAGGCAGCTGTTCAACTTAAATATGAACTATCTTTATCAAACTACTGCCTCGTAATTGGAGCTCCCGCAGGGAGAATTAAGTCTGTGTTCGCAGTCTAAAACAATCAGCACGCCACCACATGATACTGAGTGACATGAAAGAAAGCATTTCATTGTGCTCTATGCCTGGCATGCTGTGTGACAGAAGAAACACAAATACAGAGAGCGATTATCATTACTGTCAGTCAACAGTACAGATCTGTCCTTCAGTCACATGGCCTGCAGGAAGATCAATACAGAGAGGAGGAAATTAGATTTATTTCAGTAAATAATGAATTCTAATAACAGTGCAGTCGATACACACGCACGCACGCACGCACGCACGCACACACACACACACACACACACACACACACACACACACACACACACACACACACACACACACACACACACACACACACCAGGAGACACAGTATGCCATTGTCACTCAAGTCATTATTCAGTGATTCTTCCCTGTGGACTATGGATCGGAACCAACTATGTCTTTACTATAGAACACTTCCCAGCCAATCAACGCTGGTGTTTGTTCTCCTGCCAAACAGACAGACAATCAGAGCTAGAGAATACAACGCTGTGCAACACAATGAAGTGGCCCAGTAGTGGAGGTCTAACATACAGGACACCAGGACATCTGCTTAGTGGATTACAGACACTTTGTTGACAGTCACGCTGGTCGACATGATTCAAATCTTCAAGGGCATCCAATGTGTTACTGTTTCAACAGTTCACTGATCACTTCCAGGCTGTATCACATCCGGCCGTGATTGGGAGTCCGATAGGGCGGAGCACAATTTGCCCAGCGTCGTCCGGGTTTGGCCGGGGTAGGCCATCGTTGTAAAGAGGATTTTGTTTTTAACTGACCTGCCTGGTTAAATAAAGGTAAAAAAAAAAAAAAAAAAAATATCTCTCTATCTCTCCCCCTCTCTTCCTCTCTCTCTCTCTCTCTCTCTCTCTCCCCCTCTCTTCCTCCCTCTCTCTCTCTCTCCCCCTCTCTTCCTCCCTCTCTCTCTCTCTGTCTCTGTCTCTGTCTTTGTCTCTGCCTCTCTCTCTCTCCCCCTCTCTTACTCCCGCTCTCTCTCTCTCTCCCCCTCTCTTCCTCCCTCTCTCTCTCTCTCCCCCTCTCTTCCTCCCTCTCTCTCTCTCTCTCTCTCTCTCTCTGCTGCTCAATACACCTGATAATTCTTTCTTCCTCTTGCTCTTTCTCTTTCCCCCTCTCTCTCTCCCCTCTCCGTCTCTCCCTTTCTCCCTCCCTCCCCTGTCAAACACAGCTCCCCTTTGTCAGTCCTGGAGAGTGTTTAGTCAGACCGGGATCAATGTTCTGATCACATATGATCCTCCTTAACCCCTCACCACTTGTGTTGTGTGGACAGATGCTACAGCCAGGACTACCATAAGCTGCCATTACGCCCACGGTAAATCGACAACTAAAACCCCCCAAAGACCCGGCT
>NC_143031.1:78807500-78810000 GCF_057628025.1 Oncorhynchus mykiss
ATATATCACTCAAAAGTGATACTATATAATTCACAAGTGATAATATATCATTCACAAGTGATACTATATCATTCACATGTGATAATACATCATTCACAAGTGATAATATGTCATTCACAAGTGATAATACATCATTCACACGTGATAGGCTGTTACACAAGTGATAGGTGTCACACATCAGACTATTGTTGATTTACTTGTTTCTTGACATAGACTAAATAACATATGTGTGAAATTGGTTTTGATTTAGAACTGACCATATACATACACCTGTCTCAGAACAGGGGCAGGGCGTTAAATATGCACTCATATGGTGAATGGAGGATGCTTTTCCTGTGGATCATCATAGGTAGGCTATACTCCTGTTTGAAGAGAAGAAATGTGCTTAATATGAGGAAAGTTGAGAAAGAAATATAGTAAGCCTAGTCTATAGAACGCTGATGGGATCCTCCTCTTTTTAATAGAGGCCATTACTGTTTTCTCACGCAGTTGCATAGCCTATAGAAATGTTGCTCAACATGAACTCATGGGCTCTCGTGAAGTGTTTGGTTTGGTTTGTTTGGTCTTCGGTCAGAGTGATCAGAGGGACAAACGTGTTGAGTATCAGGCAGGTAGCACGTTTGGTAGTCTACTAATGACCATCAGCTGCATCGGAGCTTGGAGAAGCCTCATTACCACGACTAAACGGTTGCGTGGAATTTGACTGCCACCATGACTCCTGACCGCCGGTGTGGCGGTAATACTGTCACGGCAACAGCCCAACAACGACCCCTTTGGCAGTTATTTCATCTCCTGACTGGTGTGTGATCCTCAGAATGGATGAAGCCGTTCAGACAGTAGGTCATTAGAGATGCTGTTGTCCAGGTGGTCTCTCCACTCTACTATGATGTGTGTATAGAACATTCCACACGGAGATGAATTGAGAAAGAAACACAGTGGAGAGATCTTAATGACACCCTATCTCTTATGAGTTCCTAATGACACCCTATCCTCTATCAGTTCCTAATGACACCCTATCTCTTATGAGTTCCTAATGACACCCTATCTCTTATGAGTTCCTAATGACACCCTATCTCTTATGAGTTCCTAATGACACCCTATCTCTTATGAGTTCCTAATGACACCCTATCTCTTATGAGTTCCTAATGACACCCTATCTCTTATGAGTTCCTAATGACACCCTATCTCTTATGAGTTCCTAATGACACCCTATCTCTTATGAGTTCCTAATGACACCCTATCTCTTATGAGTTCCTAATGACACCCTATCTCTTATGAGTTCCTAATGACACCCTATCTCTTATGAGTTCCTAATGACACCCTATCCACTATCAGTTCCTAATGACACCCTATCCACTATCAGTTCCTAATGACACCCTATCCTCTATCAGTTCCTAATGACACCCTATCCGCTATCAGTTCCTAATGACACCCTATCCGCTATCAGTTCCTAATGACACCCTATCCTCTATGTGTTCCTAATGACACCCTATCCACTATGAGTTCCTAATGACACCCTATCCTCTATCAGTTCCTAATGACACCCTATCCTCTATCAGTTCCTAATGACACCCTATCCACTATGAGTTCCCTAATGACACCCTATCCACTATGAGTTCCCTAATGACACCCTATTCCCTATCAGTTCCCTAATGACACCGTATCCCTTATGAGTTCCTAATCTAGGGGGATAAAGACAGCTAGGGAAAGAAATACATTTAGATTGAGATATAGCTAGGGAGATACAGAAAGCTAGAGGGAGAAAGACAGCTAGGGAGAGAAAGACAGCTAGGGAGATAAAGACAGCTAGGGGGAGAAAGACAGCTAGGGAGAGAAAGACAGCTAGGGAGATAAAGACAGCTTGGGAGAGACATACAGATGTGTGAGTGTGTAAGGTGTGTGTGTATTTGTCTTCTGTATGTGTGTAAGGTGTGTTGTATTTGTCTACTGTGTGTGTGTGTGTGTGTGTGTGTGTGTAAGATGTGTGTGTATTTGTCTACTGTGTGAGTGTGTAAGGTGTGTGTCTATTTGTCTACTGTGTGTGTGTAAGGTGTGTGTGTATTTGTCTACTGTGTGAGTGTGTAAGGTGTGTGTGTAAGGTGTGTGTGTGTTTTTGTCTACTGTTTGTGTGTAAGGTGTGTGTGTATTTGTCTACTGTGTGTGTGTAAGGTGTGTGTGTAAGGTGTGTGTGTAAGGTGTGTGTGCATTTGTCTACTGTGTGTGTGTGTAAGGTGTGTGTGTATGTGTCTACTGTGTGTGTGTGTAAGGTGTGTGTGTGTTTCTCTACTGTGTGTGTGTAAGGTGTGTGTGTATTTGTCTACTGTGTGTGTGTAAGGTGTGTGTGTAAGGTGTGTGTGTATTTGTCTACTGTGTGTGTGAATGTGTGTGTGTATTTGTCTACTGTGTGTTTGTGTGTGTAAGATTTGTGTGTATTTGTCTACTGTGTGTGTGTGTAAGGTGTGTGTGTGTAATATGTGTGTAAGGTGTGTGTGTATTTGTC
>NC_143031.1:78815000-78830000 GCF_057628025.1 Oncorhynchus mykiss
CTGTTTCATACAGTACTAATAAACACAGAGGAGTAGAGAACTGTTTCATACAGTACTTACTAAACACAGAGGAGTAGAGAACTGTTTCATACAGTACTTACTAAACACAGAGGAGTAGAGAACTGTTTCATACAGTACTTACTAAACACAGAGGAGTAGAGAACTGTTTCATACAGTACTACTAAACACAGAGGAGTAGAGAACTGTTTCATACAGTACTTACTAAACACAGAGGAGTAGAGAACTGTTTCATACAGTACTACTAAACACAGAGGAGTAGAGAACTGTTTGGATGCAAATGCAATCCGGAAAGCCCCTATCAAAAGCCCATGATTAATTCCCAAATGGCACTCTATTCCCTTTGTAGTGCACTGCTTTAGACCGGAACCCTATGGGATATGAGGGGAATAGGGTGCATTTTGGGACGTCGAACTGGCACTGTTCATTTTGACACACAACAAATCATCACATGTTACAGGGGAGGAATGTGATTACATTATTACAGACCTGTCATTAACCCAGCACAATAGAATGTGATTACATTATTACAGACCTGTCATTAACCCAGCACAATAGAATGTGATTACATTATTACAGACCTGTCATTAACCCAGCACAATAGAATGTGATTACATTATTACAGACCTGTCATTAACCCAGCACAATAGAATGTGATTACATTATTACAGACCTGTCATTAACCCAGCACAACAGAATGTGATTACATTATTACAGACCTGTCATTAACCCAGCACAATAGAATGTGATTACATTATTACAGATCTGTCATTAACCCAGCACAATAGAATGTGATACATTATTACAGACCTGTCATTAACCCAGCACAACAGAATGTGATTACATTATTACAGACCTGTCATTAACCCAGTACAACATAATGTGATTACATTATTACAGACATGTCATTAACCCAGCACAATATAATGTGATTACATTATTACAGACCTGTCATTAACCCAGCACAATAGAATGTGATTACATTATTACAGACCTGTCATTAACCCAGCACAATAGAATGGGATTACATTATTACAGACCTGTCAATAACCCAGCACAATAGAATGTGATTACATTATTACAGACCTGTCATCAACCCAGCACAACATAATGTGATTACATTATTACAGACCTGTCATTAACCCAGCACAGTAGAATGTGATTACATTATTACAGACGTGTTATTAACCCAGCACAATAGATTTGTGATTACATTATTACAGATCTGTCATTAACCCAGCACAATAGAATGTGATTACATTATTACAGACCTGTCATTAACCCAGCACAACAGAATGCGATTATGACAGGTCTTCACTCTCTCTGGAGTTGACATGCTAAAGAGAAGTGAGAGAGAGAGAGAGGGAGAGAGAGCGACATAGAGCGACATAGAGTGACAGAGAGAGAGAGAGGGAGAGAGAGGGAGAGAGAGCAACATAGAGTGACAGAGAGAGAGAGAGAGAGAGAGAGGGAGGGAGAGCGACATAGAGTGACAGAGAGAGAGAGGCAGAGTGATATCAAGAGTATGAGCTACATTCCCTAGACAATTCCTGATCCACTTAAGGACGGTCTATCCTAACTTCCCAGATTGAGTGTCCCAGGGGAGAATTCACAATAAGAAGCGATGAACGGAAATTATATACACTCTGCAAATATAGGTCAGGGTTCTTTCTGTGGGATTATTTAAGATAGCCTTTGACTATGTAGGGTTTCAGATGTTTTGGGAAGATGGCCAGAGACTCTGCTGTCCTAGCTTCAGGGGGAAGCTGGTTCCTCCATTGGGGTGCCAGGACAGAGTACAGCTTTGACTGGGCTGAGCGGGAGGTTACTTAATGCTGGGGTGAGAGAGGGCCAGGTGATCAGAGGTGGTAGAAAGGAATATTTTGGTTGTAGGATTGTGTTCAATAAAGGTCATCACATCACTCGTTGGCCTGATTTCTCTTTCTCTCCCCCCCTGTCTCTCTGTCTCTCTCTCCCCCTCTCTCTCTCCCTCTCTCTCCCCTCTCTCTCTCTCTCTCTCTCTCTCTCTCTCTCTCTCTCTCTCTCCCCCCTCTCTCTCTCCCCTCTCTCTCTCTCTCTCTCTCTCTCTCTCTCTCTCTCTCTCTCTCTCCCCCCTGTCTCTCCCCCCTGTCTCTCTCTCTCTCTCTATATATATATATATATACAGTGCCTTGCGAAAGTATTCGGCCCCCTTGAACTTTGCGACCTTTTGCCACATTTCAGGCTTCAAACATAAAGATATAAAAGACTGACATTTTTTCCCATTCCTCCTTGCAAAACAGCTCGAGCTCAGTGAGGTTGGATGGAGAGCATTTGTGAACAGCAGTTTTCAGTTCTTTCCACAGATTCTCGATTGGATTCAGGTCTGGACTTTGACTTGGCCATTCTAACACCTGGATATGTTTATTTTTGAACCATTCCATTGTAGATTTTGCTTTATGTTTTGGATCATTGTCTTGTTGGAAGACAAATCTCCGTCCCAGTCTCAGGTCTTTTGCAGACTCCATCAGGTTTTCTTCCAGAATGGTCCTGTATTTGGCTCCATCCATCTTCCCATCAATTTTAACCATCTTCCCTGTCCCTGCTGAAGAAAAGCAGGCCCAAACCATGATGCTGCCACCACCATGTTTGACAGTGGGGATGGTGTGTTCAGGTTGATGAGCTGTGTTGCTTTTACGCCAATCATAACGTTTTGCATTGATGCCAAAAATTTCAATTTTGGTTTCATCTGACCAGAGCACCTTCTTCCACATGTTTGGTGTGTCTCCCAGGTTGCTTGTGGCAAACTTTAAACGACACTTTTTATGGATATCTTTATGAAATGGCTTTCTTCTTGCCACTCTTCCATAAAGGCCAGATTTGTGCAATATACGACTGATTGTTGTCCTATGGACAGAGTCTCCCACCTCAGCTGTAGATCTCTGCAGTTCATCCAGAGTGATCATGGGCCTCTTGGCTGCATCTCTGATCAGTCTTCTCCTTGTATGAGCTGAAAGTTCAGAGGGATGGCCAGGTCTTGGTAGATTTGCAGTGGTCTGATACTCCTTCCATTTCAATATTATCGCTTGCACAGTGCTCCTTGGGATGTTTAAAGCTTGGGAAATCTTTTTGTATCCAAATCCGGCTTTAAACTTCTTCACAACAGTATCTCGGACCTGCCTGGTGTGTTCCTTGTTCTTCATGATGCTCTCTGCGCTTTTAACGGACCTCTGAGACTATCACAGTGCAGGTGCATTTATACGGAGACTTGATTACACACAGGTGGATTGTATTTATCATCATTAGTCATTTAGGTCAACTTTGGATCATTCAGAGATCCTCACTGAACTTCTGGAGAGAGTTTGCTGCACTGAAAGTAAAGGGGCTGAATAATTTTGCACGCCCAATTTTTCAGTTTTTGATTTGTTAAAAAAGTTTGAAATATCCAATAAATGCCGTTCCACTTCAACAAAAAAATATATATATATATACAGTGTTTTAACAATGTACAAATGGTTAAAGTACACAAGATAAAATAAATAAGCATAAATATGGGTTGTATTTACAATGGTGTTTGTTCTTCACTGGTTGCCCTTTTCTTGTGACAACAGGTCACAAATCTTGCTGCTGTGATGGCACACTGTGGAATTTCACCCAGTAGATATGGGAGTTTATCAAAATTGGATTTGTTTTCAAATTCTTTGTGGATCTGTGTAATCTGAGGGAAATATGTCTCTCTAATATGGTCATACATTGGGCAGGAGGTTAGGAAGTGCAGCTCAGTTTCCACCTCATTTTGTGGGCAGTGTGCACATAGCCTGTCTTCTCTTGAGAGCCATGTCTGCCTACGGCGGCCTTTCTCAATGGCAAGGCTATGCTCACTGAGTCTGTACATAGTCAAAGCTTTCCTTAATTAAGTTTGGGTCAGTCACAGTGGTCAGGTATTCTGCCACTGTGTACACTCTGTGTAGGGCCAAATAGCATTCCAGTTCGCTCTGTTTTTTTGTAAATTCTTTCCAATGTGTCAAGTAATTATATTTTTGTTTTCTCATGATTTGGTTGGGTCTAATTGTGCTGCTGTCCTCTCTCTCTCTCTCTCTCTCTCCCTCTCTCTCTCTCTCTCTCTCTCTCTCTCTCTCTCTCTCTCTCTCTCTCTCTCTCTCTCTCTCTTTATCTCTCTCAATTAGATCCTATACGTTCTCATTTTATGATCCCTTCCTCTCGTTTCTTTTCTGCCTTCTCTGTCACTCATCACCCTCTCTCTATTTCTTACTGTCTCCCTCACGTCCTCTAGCCCTCCCTCTCAATGAACGAGTGGAACCTGTGGTATTTTCTCGAGTATGTAACACAACACTGCGCTCTAAGCTAACCACAATGTAATACTGCATTAAAATTGCATGGCAGGGTGATATCGATTGACCCATGCCAGGAATACATCTTGAGTTACATGCAGGTTAGCAGCTAGGACACATTACCATTGCTCTATAAGCAGGTTAGCAGCTAGGATTCATTACCATTGCTCTACAAGCAGGTTAGCAGCTAGGGCACATTACCATTGCTCTACAAGCAGGTTAGCAGCTAGGATTCATTACCATTGATCTACATGCAGGTTCGCAGCTAGGACACATTACCATTGCTCTACAAGCAGGTTAGCAGCTAGGATACATTACCATTGCTCTACAAGCAGGTTAGCAGCTAGGACACATTACCATTGCTCTACAAGCAGGTTAGCAGCTAGGACACATTACCATTGCTCTACAAGCAGGTTAGCAGCTAGGATACATTACCATTGCTCTACAAGCAGGTTAGCAGCTAGGACACATTACCATTGCTCTACATGCAGGTTAGCAGCTAGGACACATTACCATTGCTCTACAAGCAGGTTAGCAGCTAGGACACATTACCATTGCTCTACAAGCAGGTTAGCAGCTAGGATACATTACCATTGCTCTACAAGCAGGTTAGCAGCTAGGATTCATTACCATTGCTCTAAAAGCAGGTTAGCAGCTAGGATACATTACCATTGATCTACAAGTAGGTTAGCGGCTAGGACACATTACCATTGCTCTACAAGCAGGTTAGCAGCTAGGATACATTACCATTGCACTACAAGCAGGTTAGCAGCTAGGCTACATTAGCACTGATCTACAGTACGAACAGGTTAGCGGCTCAGCTAACGTACCACCAAACACAGCACAGAATGCTTTTCTAATAGAATTCCCTGATCACACCTGTAGTTGATGTCATGGCAACGTTGGCTAGTTAAGCTCATGAGTAGAAACACATCACCTGATCTAACGGTCCTCTGGCGCTGAGCTGCGCATGTACAGGCAATCAATTCAAAGGTACCTCCTCCGAAATAAAGTCTTTTTTTAATGAAGATGTAAAGTTTCAGTATGTCACTTTCATAACGTTCTAGTAACAACATGTTTAACTACTTAAGGTATTGACTCAAATCTAAGATTAGCCTTTATATTAGGAGAAAATGGAGAACTGAGGAAGACTTTCCACCTCTCTCACTGACTTCTCAAACTCCAAAAAACCTTGGCCTGGTCTGTTCGGTCTGTTTCACAAGCCTTCACGGTAGTCTCGCGGTGTTACACCTCTGGGTTTAGATATTCTGTGGTTGTGCTGATCTACAAGCAGGTTAGCAGCTACGCTGAATCATCAGTGATCTACAAGCAGGTTAGCTGCTAGGCTGAATCATCAGTGATCTACAAGCAGGTTAGCAGCTAGGCTGAATCATCACTGGTCTACAAGCAGGTTAGCAGCTAGACTGAATCATCACTGGTCTACAAGCAGGTTAGCAGCTAGGCTGAATCATCAGTGATCTACAAGCAGGTTAGCAGCTAGGCTGAATCATCACTGATCTACAAGCAGGTTAGCAGCTAGGCTGAATCATCAGTGATCTACAAGCAGGTTAGCAGCTAGGCTGAATCGTCAGTGATCTACAAGCAGGTTAGCAGCTAGGCTGAATCATCAGTGATCTACAAGCAGGTTAGCAGCTAGGCTGAATCATCAGTGATCTACAAGCAGGTTAGCAGCTAGGCTGAATCATCAGTGATCTACAAGCAGGTTAGCAGCTAGGCTGAATCATCAGTGATCTACAAGCAGGTTAGCAGCTAGGCTGAATCATCAGTGATCTTACAAGCAGGTTAGAAGCTAGGCTGAATCGTCAGTGATCTACAAGCAGGTTAGCAGCTAGGCTGAATCATCAGTGATCTTACAAGCAGGTTAGAAGCTAGACTGAATCATCAGTGGGTGAAGCAAGGTTGAATAAGGCCTGTGGCCCGGTTGAAGCTAGTCTGAATGAGGCCTATTGTCTGAGTGAAGCTATTCTGAATGAGGCCTGCTGAATGGGTGAAGCTAGACTGAATGAGACCTATTGTCTGGGTGAAGCTATTCTGAATGAGACCTATTGTCTGGGTGAAACTAGACTGAATGAGATATATTGTCTGGGTGAAGCTAGACTGAATGAGACCTATTGTCTGGGTGAAGCTAGACTGAATGAGACATATTGTCTGGGAGAAGCTAGACTGAATGAGACCTATTGTCTGGGTGAAGCTAGACTGAAGGAGACCTATTGTCTGGGTGAAGCTAGACTGAATGAGACCTATTGTCTGGGTGAAGCTATTCTGAATGAGACCTATTGTCTGGGTGAAACTAGACTGAATGAGATATATTGTCTGGGTGAAGCTAGACTGAATGAGACCTATTGTCTGGGTGAAGCTAGACTGAATGAGACATATTGTCTGGGAGAAGCTAGACTGAATGAGACCTATTGTCTGGGTGAAGCTAGACTGAAGGAGACCTATTGTCTGGGTGAAGCTAGACTGAATGAGACCTATTGTCTGGGTGAAGCTAGACTGAATGAGACCTATTGTCTGGGTGAAGCTAGACTGAATGAGACCTATTGTCTGGGTGAAGCTAGACTGAATGAGACCTATTGTCTGGGTGAAGCTTGACTGAATAAGACCTATTGTCTGGGTGAAACTAGACTGAATGAGACCTATTGTCTGGGTGAAGCTCGACTGAATGAGACCTATTGTCTGGGTGAAGCTAGACTGAATGAGACCTATTGTCTGGGTGAAGCTAGACTGAATGAGACCTATTGTCTGGGTGAAGCTAGACTGAATGAGACCTATTGTCTGGGTGAAACTAGACTGAATGAGACCTATTGTCTGGGTGAAGCTAGACTGAATGAGACCTATTGTCTGGGTGAAACTAGACTGAATGATACCTATTGTCTGGGTGAAGCTAGGCTGAATGATACCTATTGTCTGGGTGAAGCTAGACTGAATGATACCTATTGTCTGGGTGAAGCTAGACTGAATGAGACCTATTGTCTGGGTGAAACTAGACTGAATGAGACCTATTGTCTGGGTGAAGCTAGACTGAATGAGACCTATTGTCTGGGTGAAGCTAGGCTGAATGAGACCTATTGTCTGGGTGAAGCTAGACTGAATGAGACCTATTGTCTGGGTGAAACTAGACTGAATGAGACCTATTGTCTGGGTGAAGCTAGGCTGAATGAGACCTATTGTCTGGGTGAAGCTAGGCTGAATGAGGCCTATTGTCTGGGTGAAACTAGACTATGTTATCACACAGACCTCAACAAAAGGACAACAAGGCCGGTATTCAGAGCCTTAATAAGGACAATTGTCTCTGTCTCTGTCCATCATTCTAGAATGTCTCTGTGGAGTGAAGCCAGACAGTCCAAACCACTCGCTGCTCCTTCTACGGCCAGTCAGTACTTTCATCAGCCTGCCTATCACAGCTCATTATGAGCAGCTTTGAACCAGGGGCTCCGAGCATGATTTCACCCTCAATTAGAGACTGTATGATCAACTGTGACGCAGCAGCTAATCATAAGATAGCCAGAACATTGTGTGTGTGTGTGTGTGTGTGTGTGTGTGTGTGTGTGTGTGTGTGTGTGTGTGTGTGTGTGTGTGTGTGTGTGTGTGTGTGTGTGTGTGTGTGTGTGTGTGTGTGTGTGTGTGTGTGTTGAAGGCTCACGTCAGGGGGTTGTGAGCCAGGTTATGGTAAATTGGGACAGACTTACGTGAGATGGTGGAGTAATGTGAATTTTCAAAGGCTACCTTTTATCCTTGTCATTGTCCATTAGAACTCTAGAATCTGATACAGAACTTAGAGAATTCTATTACTTCATCTCCTTGTCATCCTGTTTTGATTGGCCCAAATTAAATCTGATATATGAGGTACTGTTTACCAAAATACACCCAGCCTTAATTACTTCTGTGTGTGCTGTGTGTTTGTGTTAGTGTGTGTGTGTTTGTGTTAGTGTGTGAGTGTGTGTGTGTGTTTGTGTTAGTGTGTGTGTGTGTGTGTGTGTGTGTGTGTGTGTGTGTGTGTGTGTGTGTGTGTGTGTGTGTGTGTGTGTGTGTATGGTGTGCCTGTGTGAGTATTGTGACAGCAATAAACACATTTTATTTACTGTTTCGTTGTTGTTGTGCTGGCATCCAGACACACACCAACATACACAAACAGACAGACACGGCCCACACAAACACAGCACAGATGGCAGATTCTAGAGTTGGCAAGGGCCACGGGAAATCACACCTCACTATACCATCCTGGGTTGACCACATATAGCGATATTACCTGTGTGTGTGTGTGTGTTTGACTATGTGAGAGAGATCCTTGTCTCCCCAAAAGTCTTGGATCAGCTATGCCCTGATATAGTATAAGCTTCCTGTCCTCCACATCCCAACCACAACCATTCAGAAGTCACAACACAAAACTTAAAGGAATTGGCCTGGTTAGTTCATCCTACTCCCTGCGGTGAATCTACGTTATATTTCCTTGATTCCTCGCGTCCTCTCCCCTTTCCTCCTTCTCGAAACGTATCGGAGGAACTTCGGATTTTTTGATCCAATGTGCTTTGGGAAGGAGACGAGGAGACAGGATGTGAGGAATCAAGGACATTTCATTGAATTTCGCTGCACATCATGGATGCTGGATGCTGGGGTAAAATCTGAGCTGTCCTGCCCCTAGTGTTCAACACTGGTATGACCACTGATTCGACTCACCCAAATCCCACTGGGGATTACCACTAGCTAATGCCCTGCCTGACCATTAACATGGGATTATCTCTTTAGGATTTTAATGAGAATTTCAGCAGTGGTTTTAGTGCAGAGCTCAAGTTGGTCCCTCCCTCCCTTTCTCTTTCAGTCTCTCTCGATCACTTTCTATCTCTCTCTGTCTGTGTTTCAGTCTCTCCCTCTCTGTCTCTCTCTCACTCTCTCGTTTTTAATGAGGGCCATTCGAAGATTATAGAGCACTTCCTGGTTTTATATTCATTGACTCTATGGTGCCTCTGTGGGTAGACATTTTAACACATCTAAAAGGGGCTGGGTTCACTTCTCTTGTCACTCTCTGTATATCAGTGTTGTGTTTGGTTGTGTGTCTATCCTGTAGCGGTAGTATGTGTGGCCGTTTGTGTGTGGTTCGAGCGTGTGTGTGTTAGCCCAGACTCTTGAGGCATCATCTGCTAGTCTCTCTCTCTAGTCTCTCTCGCTCTCTCTAGTCTCTCTCTCTCTAGTCTCTCTCTCTAGTCTCTCTCTCACTAGTCTCTCTCTCTCTCTACAGTCTCTCTCTCTCACTAGTCTCTCTCTCTCACTAGTCTCTCTTCTCACTAGTCTCTCTTTCTCTAGTCTCTCTTTTACTAGTCTCTCTCTCTCACTAGTCTCTCTCTCACTAGTCTCTCTCTCTCACTAGTCTCTCTCTCTCACTAGTCTCTCTCTCACTAGTCTCTCTCTCTCACTAGTCTCTCTCTCACTAGTCTCTCTCCTCTCTCTAGTCTCTCTCTCTCTCTCTCTCTCTCTCTCTTTCTCTCTCTCTTGCTCTCTCTCTCACTAGTCTCTCTCTCACTAGTCTCTCTCTCTCACTAGTCTCTCTCTCTAGTCTCTCTCTCTCACTAGTCTCTCTCTCTCACTAGTCTCTCTCTCTCACTAGTCTCTCTCTCACTAGTCTCTCTCTCACTAGTCTCTCTCTCTCACTAGTCTCTCTCTCACTAGTCTCTCTCCTCTCTCTAGTCTCTCTCTCTCTCTCTCTCTCTCTCTCTCTCTTTCTCTCTTTCTTGCTCTCTCTCTCACTAGTCTCTCTCTCACTAGTATCTCTCTCTCTCTCTCTCCTCTCTCTCTCACTAGTCTCTCTCTCTCACTAGTCTCTATCTCTCTCACTAGTCTATCTCTCACTAGTCTCTCTCTCACTAGTCTCTCTCTCTCTCTCTCCCTCTCTCTCTCTCTCTCTCTCTCTCTCTTTAGAGTCAAGGGCATTGGAACAATCCCCTGCTACCTGCCAGACTCCATTCCAAATGGCACCCTTTCCATGTATAGTGCACTACTTTTGGCAAGGGTCCATAGGGCTCTGGTCAAAGCTAGTGTACTCTATAGGAAATAGGGTGACACTTGAGACTCAACCCCAGACTCAATCCCCTCTAGTCATTTAAAAACATTCCATAGAGGAAAGTGCCATGTAAGGTCTGGCGTGTGGAGAATAGACACAGAAACCATTTTGGCCTGGCATGACACCTAATCAGTAATCCTAGAGCTCCACCCCCCCCCCCCCCCCCACACTTCTCTCTACTGCTCTTCCTCTCTCTAGTCTCTCTCTTTCTCTAGACTCAATCTTTCTCTAGTCTCTCTCTCTCTAGTTTCTCCTTTCTATAGTCTCTCTCTTTCTCTGGACTCAATCTTTCTCTAGTCTCTCTCTCGTTTCTCCCTTTCTCTAGTCTCTCTCTTTCTCTATACTTAGTCTTTCTCTAGTCTCTCTCTTTCTCTAGTCTCTCTCTTTCTCTGGACTCAATCTTTCTCTAGTCTCTCTCTCGTTTCTCCCTTTCTCTAGTCTCTCTCTTTCTCTATACTTAGTCTTTCTCTAGTCTCTCTCTTTTTCTAGTCTCTCTCTTTTTCTAGTCTCTCTCTTTTTCTAGTCTCTCTCTTTTTCTAGTCTCTCTCTTTCTCTAGTCTCTCTCTTTCTCTAGTCTCTCTCTTTCTCTAGTATCTCTCGTTCTCTAGTCTCTCTCTTTCTCTAGTCTCACTCTTTCTGTAGTCTCTCCCTTTCTCTAGTTTCTTTCTTTCTCTAGTCTCTCCCTTTCTCTAGTCTCTCTCTCTCTCTTTCTCTCTCTCTCTCTCTCTCTAGTCTCTCTCTCTCACTAGTCTCTCTCTCACTAGTCTCTCTCTCTCTCCTCTCTCAGGCTCCACCAGAGTATTTTTATATTTCGCTCTGTCTCTCTTGTTCTCTCCTCCCTCGTTCTCTAGAGTCAAGGGCATTGGAACAATCCCCTGCTACCTGCCAGACTCCATTCCAAATGACACCCTTTCCATGTATAGTGCACAACTTTTGGCAAGGGTCCATAGGGCTCCATCTTTCTCTAGTCTCTCTCTCTCTCTCATTTCAACCTTTCTCTCTCTCTTTCTCTGGACTCAATATTTCTCTAGTCTCTCTCTTTCTCTAGTCTCTCTCTTTCTCTAGTCTCTCTCTTTTTCTAGTTTCTCTCTTTCTCTAGTCTCTCTCTTTCTCTAGTATCTCTCTTTCTCTAGTCTCACTCTTTCTGTAGTCTCTCTCTTTCTCTAGTCTCTCTCTTTCTCTAGTCTCTCTCTTTTTCTAGTCTCTCTCTTTTTCTAGTCTCTCTCTTTCTCTATACTTAGTCTTTCTCTAGTCTCTCTCTTTTTCTAGTCTCTCTCTTTTTCTAGACTCTCTCTTTTTCTAGTCTCTCTCTTTCTCTAGTATCTCCCTTTCTCTAGTTTCTCTCTTTCCCTAGTCTCTCTCTTTCTCTAGTCTCTCTCTTTCTCTAGACTCAATCTTTCTCTAGTCTCTCTCTCTCTCTAGACTCAATCTTTCTCTAGTCTCTCTCTTTCTCTAGACTCAATCTTTCTCTAGTCTCTCTCTCTCTCTAGACTCAATCTTTCTCTAGTCTCTCTCTCTCTCTAGACTCAATCTTTCTCTAGCCTCTCACTCTCTCTAGACTCAATCTTTCTCTAGTCTCTCTCTTTCTCTAGACTCAATCTTTCTCTAGTCTCTCTCTTTCTAGTCTCTCCGGCTCGCTCTTCCTCTTTCACTCCATCACTTTGTCCCAATCTGTATGTATTCTGAGCATATATATGTGTGTGTGTGTGTATGTGTGTGTGTGTGTGTGTGTGTGTGTGTGTGTGTGTGTGTGTGTTTAATTGTGTGTGAGTGTGTTTAAGTCTGTGTTTTCGTGTGTGTGTGTGTGTGTGGATAGGAATGGAACTGTTACCATAGAAATGTTATTCTATGATTGATCAAGTTTTTATGAACACCCTACAGTACAGATTGAACCAGTTGAAACCAGTTGAAACACTAGTGATTCTCCTCAACCACCTCATCAGAAACCAGTTGAAACACTAGTGATTCTCCTCAACCACCTCATCAGAAACCAGTTGAAACACTAGTGATTCTCTCCTCAACCACCTCATCAGAAACCAGTTGAAACACTAGTGATTCTCCTCAACCACCTCATCAGAAACCAGTTGAAACACTAGTGATTCTCCTCAACTACCTCATCAGAAACCAGTTGAAACACTAGTGATTCTCCTCAACTACCTCATCAGAAACCAGCTGAAACACTAGTGATTCTCCTCAACCACCTCATCAGAAACCAGTTGAAACACTAGTGATTCTCCTCAACCACCTCATCAGAAACCAGTTGAAACACTAGTGATTCTCCTCAACTACCTCATCAGAAACCAGTTGAAACACTAGTGATTCTCCTCAACCACCTCATCAGAAACCAGTTGAAACACTAGTGATTCTCCTCAACTACCTCATCAGAAACCAGTTGAAACACTAGTGATTCTCCTCAACCACCTCATCAGAAACCAGTTGAAACACTAGTGATTCTCCTCAACCACCTCATCAGAAACCAGTTGAAACACTAGTGATTCTCCTCAACCACCTCATCAAAATCATGTTTTTTAGATAAAGGATGGAGTTCCCTATTACTGCATTTCCAGCTGTCATTTAGTAATGAAACTGTAGTCGCTAATTAACAATCAATGGTTGACATGTTACATCAAGTCGTTTACTTACCATTTTGGGAAAACACTGCAGGTGTGTTTTGTTTTGTCTACTTCCCTTTCAATAACAGTTATCAGCACGTTTAAAGATGCAATATACAGAAATCACTCCGCCATTTCCCCGGTGGCTAAAATTATAATAGTTGGCCTAATCTCAAAACAAACTAGTTTAGTATAGAGAATCATTGTACCATCTAAACCGTTGTGCAATATATTTTCCAAAACCCCAAATGTTGTATTTTCAGCTGTTTGAAGCTGATGAACAGAACTGATAGTAAAAGATGCAGAAACAAAACTTCAGAATGGGAAGCATAGAAATAGAGCACGTAGAACAGATGTTCCCCTTCTTACTTGCTGACCACACCGCTCGCGTCGTAAAATACATCTCCACATACATTTGATTCAATCATTGCACCCAGACTGTTTGTGGCGTCAGCGAGTGTCTCCGTAGCCAGGTGCTAAGATAGAACCTGGTTCTATTTGTGGCGCTTGATGCGCTGCAAGTCCCACCTCTCCCAGCTCCTGATTGGGTTTTTAGAAGCATTTACCCATGTGGATGATTGAAAGATGAACTGAAGTCCACAGTCCAGTCCAGTCGGTGGTGGTAATGCACCTTAAAGTTGGTTGCCCAACACCATATAAAGTCCAAAGAAGAAGAAGGAGCGTGAAGTAGGAGAGATGACTAGAAACAAACTCGGTTCACCGTTTTATCTGTGGATTAACTGTCGGAGTAGAGGACCTTGTTCATTTCAGGTCAAATAAAAGTGGTCCCTACTAGGTGTCTCTGGAGGCAGGCAGGCTTTTGGTTAAATAATAACACTGTCTAAATGTTTGCCGAAAGCACTGAGCGCGAATGAGTGACGCTGGGAGCCGATGCGTGCAGCTCAGACGACTGCGCTACAGTAGTTCAGAACGCTCTAGCAAGCCGGGAGAACAGTGATGATACTTGATGGTAAGAGGTCTATTCTGCAAGCCGGGAGAACAGTGATGATACTTGATGGTAAGAGGTCTATTCTGCAAGCCGGGAGAACAGTGATGATACTTGATGGTGTGAGGTCTATTCTGCAAGCCGGGAGAACAGTGATGATACTTGATGGTGTGAGGTCTATTCTGCAAGCCGGGAGAACAGTGATGATACTTGATGGTAAGAGGTCTATTCTGCAAGCCGGGAGAACAGTGATGATACTTGATGGTAAGAGGTCTATTCTGCAAGCCGGGAGAACAGTGATGATACTTGATGGTAAGAGGTCTATTCTGCAAGCCGGGAGAACAGTGATGATACTTGATGGTAAGAGGTCTATTCTGCGTTGAATCAACACTGCTTCCAGCTGCCCCCCTGGTGACGATTATACATTTGAAACATTCATTCCAATCCTCCTGCTGCAGGCTTATTCTTCCTTCTGCATGAAGATCCGACATCTGAACTCCATTTGTTCAGAGCCTTATGAACCCTACTCGAAAGTAGTGCACTGCATAGAGATTAGGGTATCATTTGGATCGCAGACTAGGTTTCTGTCTTAATGTGCTCTTCAGGGTTGGTTGACCAGGGCGCCTCGGCTCCACTGGTTCAACCTACACTAGGGGTCGGTTGCTATGACTACGGCACACGCAGTAATTGGTTTGTAGTTCTGGCAGTTCCAGCCAATCCAGTATGTAGTGTTATTTTTGTCTCTTTTGTATGTGTGTAATATCTACTACACCCTGTTGTCCTTTTAAAGAAAAATCAATAAACTCTTAACGGCTTCACCGGGAGAAAACAATCATCCTTTCATCATCTATTTATATTAGGAGTCATCTACCCCGTTTCTAATTAACGAACTAAAGAGGTTCGTTAGCGATGAGGCTTAATTAACAATCAGGTTTAATTACAATTATCAGGGCTAAACCGCTTCATATCGAAAGGGGATTGCATCACTATGCTAACGCTTCGATAACAAACTGGCAA
>NC_143031.1:78835000-78867500 GCF_057628025.1 Oncorhynchus mykiss
CACACACACACACACACACACACACACACACACACACACACACACACACCAAAACAACAAACACCACAACAACAATCAAGGGAGAAAAAACCCTCCAAACAATCTCTGTGATCCATCCATCTAGCCTGCCACTGCCTCTCCACCAACACAAATGGACAAATAACAACAGTTGAGTAAAAAACCCAGGTAAATACGAGATGAAGAGTGTGTGTGTGTGTGTGTGTGTGTGTGTGTGTGTGTGTGTGTGTGTGTGTGTGTGTGTGTGTGTGTGTGTGTGTGTGACTCTGACTAACTCTTTTGTTCAAGTGTTTATTGGTTATAGTAGAGAGGAGTCCCATGGGACAACAGTCTAGAGGACACTGTCTCAACCCCAGGGGAACCAACTGAATCCAAGCTAGGATTGACTGGTCTGCTGCCAAGCAACTAACTACCGGAAAAGTAAATTGCTCTTCGAAAAGTTGAGGGTCTAGTGTCAGAAATGGAACCAAATTCACTGTGTAGTACTTGTGGACAACGTAACCTGGTGAAAAGTAGTGCACTAGTGCCCTATGTACCCTGGTGGAAGTAGTGCACTAGTGCCCTATGTGCTCTGGTGAAAAGTAGTGCACTAGTGCCCTATGTACCCTGGTGGAAGTAGTGCACTAGTGCCCTATGTGCTCTGGTGAAAAGTAGTGCACTAGTGCCCTATGTACCCTGGTGGAAGTAGTGCACTAGTGCCCTATGTGCTCTGGTGAAAAGTAGTGCACTAGTGCCCTATGTACCCTGGTGGAAGTAGTGCACTAGTGCCCTATGTGCTCTAGTGAAACTGGTGCACTAGTGCCCTATGGGCTCGGGTGGAAGTAGTGCACTAGTGCCCTATGTCTGGGTTAGAGAGTGAAAGAGCGCGAGGGGGAAAGAGCGAGAGAGGGAAAGAGTGAGAAAGGGAAAGAGTGACAGACAGACAGACAGACAGACAGACAGACAGAGAGAGAGACAGACACAGAGAGAGAGAGAGAGAGAGTGAGAGAGACAGAGAGAGAGAGACAGACAGACAGACAGACAGACAGACAGACAGACAGACAGACAGACAGACAGACAGACAGAGAGTGAGAGAGAGAGACAGAGAGAGACAGACAGACAGACAGACAGACAGACAGACAGACAGACAGACAGACAGACAGACAGACAGACAGACAGACAGACAGACAGACAGAGATGGTGAGAGAGAGACAGACAGACGGACAGACGGACAGACAGACAGACAGACAGACAGACAGACAGACAGACAGACAGACAGACAGACAGACAGACAGACAGAGATGGTGAGAGAGAGACAGACAGACAGACAGACAGACGGACAGACGGACAGACAGACAGACAGACAGACAGACAGACAGACAGACAGACAGACAGACAGACAGACAGACAGACAGAGAGAGAGAGAGAGAGAGATGGTGAGAGAGAGAGAGAGAGAGAGAGAGAGAGAGAGAGAGAGAGACAGACAGACAGACAGACAGACAGACAGAGAGAGAGAGAGAGAGAGATGGTGAGAGAGAGAGAGAGAGAGAGAGAGAGAGAGAGAGAGACTAGTGAGAGAGAGAGACTAGTGAGAGACAGACAGACAGACAGACAGACAGCAGGGCCATATGGAAACACCAACTGAAGCTTTCTGCACCTCTTTGCACCTTCTGGTCTGATCCTCGTTGTTCTACTTCAGGGAGATGGAGAACATTGAGAGATTACGGAACCCCTAAAGATATTTTAATGGTTTTGGAGGCATGCAGGGAGGAAGGTCGTTACAAGGACGTTGTGTAATGAAAGAGTTTGTTACCTTAAGAGGGAAGGGAGAACACTGGTAGTGTGTAGTATAGTGTAGTATAGTGTAGTATAGTGTAGTATAGTATGATGTGGTGTGGCATGTTGCTGCATGGCATATAGAATAGTATGGCATAATATATTATAGTGTTATTATAGTACAGTATAGTATATGGCAGTGCGGTATGGTATGGCATGGTATAGTATAGTATGATGTAGTAGTTTGGTATAGTGTTGTGTTGTGTGGTATGGTATAGTATAGTAGTATATAGAATGGTGTGGTATAGTATAGTATATTGTTGCGTAGTGTGGTGTAGTATAGTAGAGTAGTATACAGTATGGTGTGGTATAGTATAGTATAGTATAGTATAGTATATTATAGTGGTGTGTGGTATGGTATGGTATGGCATAGTATAGTATAGTATATTATAGTGGTGTGTGGTATGGCATGGTATAGTATAGTATAGTATAGTATGGTATGGTGTGGTATGGTATAGTATAATGCTGTCTGTTATGGTATGGTATAGTACAGTAGAATATAGTATGGTGTGGTATAGTATAATGCTGTCTGTTATGGTATGGTATAGTTCAGTAGTATATAGTATGGTGTGGTATGGTATAGTATAGTAGTATACAGTATGGTGTGGTATAGTATAGCATTGTATAGTGTTGTGTGGTATGGCATGGTATAGTATAGTAGTATATAGTATGGTGTGGTATGGTATAGTATAGTAGTATACAGTATGGTGTGGTATAGTATAGCATGGTATAGTGTTGTGTGGTATGGCATGGTATAGTATAGTAGTATATAGTATGGTGTGGTATGGTATAGTATAGTAGTATACAGTATGGTGTGGTATAGTATAGCATAGTATAGTGTTATGTGGTATGGCATGGTATAGTATAGTAGTATACAGTATGGTATAGTATAGTTTAGTATAGTGGTGTGTGGTATGGCATGGCATAGTATAGTAGTATATAGTATGGTGTGGTATAGTATAGTGTTGTGTGGTATGGCATGGTATAGTATAGTAGTATATAGTATGGCGTGCTATGGTATAGTATAGTAGTATACAGTATGGTGTGGTATAGTATAGCATAGTATAGTGTTATGTGGTATGGCATGGTATAGTATAGTAGTATACAGTATGGTATAGTATAGTATATTATAGTGTTGTGTGGTATGGCATGGTATAGTATAGTAGTATATAGTATGGTGTGGTATAGTATAGTGTTGTGTGGTATGGCATGGTATAGTATAGTAGTATATAGTATGGCGTGCTATGGTATAGTATAGTAGTATACAGTATGGTGTGGTATAGTATAGCATAGTATAGTGTTATGTGGTATGGCATGGTATAGTATAGTAGTATACAGTATGGTATAGTATAGTATATTATAGTGTTGTGTGGTATGGCATGGTATAGTTGTAATGGTTTTCTTCGTGAGAAGGAGAGTCGGACCAAAATGCAGCGTGTAGATTGCGATCCATGTTTTAATGAACAAACGTAAAAACACGAATCAATGCAAACACTACAAAATAAAGAACGTGATGAACGTAACGAAAACCTAAAACAGCCTATCTGGTGAAAAACACATAGACAGGAACAATCACCCACAAACACACAGTGAACCCCAGGCTACCTAAATATGGTTCCCAATCAGAGACAATAATGAACACCTGCCTCTGACTGAGAACCATATCAGGCTGAACATAGAAATAGACAAACAAGACATGAAACATAGAATGCCCACTCAGATCACACCCTGACCAATCAAAACATAGAAAATACAAAGTAAACTATGGTCAGGGCGTGACAGTACCCCCCCCCCAAGGTGCGGACTCCGGCCGCAAAACCTGAACCTATAGGGGAGGGTCTGGGTGGGCATCTGTCCGCGGTGGCGGCTCTGGCGCTGGACGTGGACCCCACTCCATGACAGTTTTAATCCCCCTCCTAAACGTCCCTAAATAGGTTACCCACCACAATGATAACATGGGACAGAGGGACAGCTCGGGACAGAGGTAACTCGGGACAGATGGGTAGCTCAGCCCTGAGAGGAAGCTCAGCACTGAGAAGAAGCTCAGCACTGAGAAGAAGCTCAGGCAGGTGGTTAGATCCGGCAGATCCTGGCTGGCTGGCGGTTCTGGAAGATCCTGGCTGACTGGCGGATCCGGAAGATCCTGGCTGACTGGCGGATCTGGGAGAATCTGGACGACTGGCAGATCTGGGAGAATCTGGACGACTGGCAGATCTGGGAGAATCTGGACGACTGGCAGATCTGGAAGAGTCTGGTCGACTGGCAGATCTGGAAGAGTCTGGACGACTGGCAGATCTGGAAGAGTCTGGACAACTGGCAGATCTGGAAGAGTCTGGACAACTGGCAGATCTGGAAGAGTCTGGACGACTGGCAGATCTGGAAGAGTCTGGTCGACTGGCAGATCTGGAAGAGTCTGGACGACTGGCAGATCTGGAAGAGTCTGGACGACTGGCAGATCTGGAAGAGTCTGGTCGACTGGCAGATCTGGAAGAGTCTGGTCGACTGGCAGATCTGGAAGAGTCTGGTCGACTGGCAGATCTGGAAGAGTCTGGACGACTGGCAGATCTGGAAGAGTCTGGACGACTGGCAGATCTGGAAGAGACTGGTCGACACAGACTGGCTGCTCTGGCTGCTCCATGCTGACTGACAGCTCTGGCTGCTCCATGCTGGCAGACTGCTCTGGCTGCTCCATGATGACTGGTAGCTCTGGCTGCTCCATGCTGACTGGCTGCTCCATGCTGACTGGCAACTCTGGCTGCTCCATGCTGACTGGCTGCTCCATGCTGACTGGCAGCTCTGGCTGCTCCATGCTGACTGGCTGCTCTGGCTGCTCCATGCTGACTGGCTGCTCCATGCTGACTGGCTGCTCCATGCTGACTGGCTGCTCCATGCTGACTGGCGGCCCTGGCTGCTCCATGCTGACTGGCGGCCCTGGCTGCTCCATGCTGACTGGCGGCCCTGGCTGCTCCATGCTAACTGGCAGCTCTGGCGGCTCCTTGCAGACTGGCAGCTCTGGCGGCTCCTTGCAGACTGGCAGCTTTGGCGGCATCCTGCAGACTGGCAGCTCTGGCGGCTCCTTGCAGACTGGCAGCTCCATGCAGACTGGCAGCTCTATGCAGACTGGCAGCTCCTTGCAGACTGGCAGCTCCTTGCAGACTGGCAGCTCTAAGCTAACTGGCAGCTCTATGCTAACTGGCAGCTCTATGCTAACTGGCAGCTCTATGCTAACTGGCAGCTCTATGCTAACTGGCAGCTCTATGCTAACTGGCAGTTCTGAACAGGCGGGAGACTCCGGCAGCGCTGTAGAGAAGGCAGGCTCTAACAGCGCTAAACAGGCGGGAGACTCCGACAGCGCTGAAGAGAAGGGAGGCTCTGACAGTGCTGGACAGGCGAGGCGCACTGTAGGCCTGATGCGTGGTGCTGGCACTGGTGGTACTGGGCCGAGGACACGCACAGGAAGCCTGGTGCGGGGAGCTGCTACCGGAGGGCTGGGGTGTGGAGGTGGTACTGGAAAAACCGGACCGTGCAGGCGCACTGGAGCTCTTGAGCACCGAGCCTGCCCAACCTTACCTGGTTGAATACTCACGGTCGCCCTGCCAGTGCGGCGAGGTGGAATAGCCCGCACTGGACTAAGCAGGCGAACCGGAGACACCGAGCGCAAGGCTGGTGCCATGTAAACCGGCCCAAGGAGACGCACTGGGGACCAGCTGCGTAGAGCCGGCTTCATGGCATTAGGCTCGACGCTCAATCTAGCCCGGCAGACACGCGGAGCTGGAATATACCGCACCGGGCTATGCACCCGCACTGGAGACACCGTGCGCACCACTGCATAACACGGTGCCTGTCCGGTCTCTCTAGCCCCCCGGTAAGCACAGGGAGTCTGCCCAGGTCTCCTACCTGGCATAGCCATACTCCCTGTTAGCCCCCCCCCAAGAAATTTTTGGGGCTGCCTCTCAGGCTTCCATCCGCGTCGCCGTGCTGCCTTCTCATACCAGCGCCTCTCTGCTTTCACCGCCTCCATTCTACGGTAACCTTCCTCGCACTGCTCCAGCGAATCCCAGGCGGGCTCCGGCACTCTCCCTGGGTCGGCCGCCCACCTGTCTATCTCCTCCCAAGAAGTATAGTCCATACTGTACTCCACTTTGGGCTGTTCTTGCCTGTTGACACACTGCTTGGTCCCTTTGTGGTGGGTGATTCTGTAATGGTTTTCTTCGTGAGAAGGAGAGTCGGACCAAAATGCAGCGTGTAGATTGCGATCCATGTTTTAATGAACAAACGTAAAAACACGAATCAATGCAAACACTACAAAATAAAGAACGTGATGAACGTAACGAAAACCTAAAACAGCCTATCTGGTGAAAAACACATAGACAGGAACAATCACCCACAAACACACAGTGAACCCCAGGCTACCTAAATATGGTTCCCAATCAGAGACAATAATGAACACCTGCCTCTGACTGAGAACCATATCAGGCTGAACATAGAAATAGACAAACAAGACATGAAACATAGAATGCCCACTCAGATCACACCCTGACCAATCAAAACATAGAAAATACAAAGTAAACTATGGTCAGGGCGTGACAATAGTATAGTAGTATATAGTATGGTGTGGTATAGTATAGTGTTGTGTGGTATGGCATGGTATAGTATAGTAGTATATAGTATGGCGTGCTATGGTATAGTATAGTAGTATACAGTATGGTGTGGTATAGTATAGCATAGTATAGTGTTATGTGGTATGGCATGGTATAGTATAGTAGTATATAGTATGGTGTGGTATGGTATAGTATAGTAGTATACAGTATGGTGTGGTATAGTATAGCATGGTATAGTGTTGTGTGGTATGGCATGGTATAGTATAGTAGTATATAGTATGGTGTGGTATGGTATAGTATAGTAGTATACAGTATGGTGTGGTATAGTATAGCATAGTATAGTGTTATGTGGTATGGCATGGTATAGTATAGTAGTATACAGTATGGTATAGTATAGTTTAGTATAGTGGTGTGTGGTATGGCATGGCATAGTATAGTAGTATATAGTATGGTGTGGTATAGTATAGTGTTGTGTGGTATGGCATGGTATAGTATAGTAGTATATAGTATGGCGTGCTATGGTATAGTATAGTAGTATACAGCATGGTGTGGTATAGTATAGCATAGTATAGTGTTATGTGGTATGGCATGGTATAGTATAGTAGTATACAGTATGGTATAGTATAGTATATTATAGTGTTGTGTGGTATGGCATGGTATAGTATAGTAGTATATAGTATGGTGTGGTATAGTATAGTGTTGTGTGGTATGGCATGGTATAGTATAGTAGTATATAGTATGGCGTGCTATGGTATAGTATAGTAGTATACAGTATGGTGTGGTATAGTATAGCATAGTATAGTGTTATGTGGTATGGCATGGTATAGTATAGTAGTATACAGTATGGTATAGTATAGTTTAGTATAGTGGTGTGTGGTATGGCATGGCATAGTATAGTAGTATACAGTATGGTGTGGTATAGAATAGTATAGTGTTGTGTGGTATGTTTTGGCATAGTATAGTATAGTGTTGTCAGGTACGGTATGGTATAGTAGTATATAGTATGGTATAGTATAGTATAGTATAGTATATTATAGTGTTGTGTGGTATGGCATGGTATAGTATAGTGGTATATAGTATGGTATGGTATAGTATAGTATAGTATATTATAGTGGTGTGTGGTATGGCATGGTATAGTATAGTATGGTATGGTATGGTATAGTATAGTGATGTGTGGTGTGGTATATAATAGTATAGTATAGTATAGTGTTGTGTGGTATTGCATGGTATAGTATAGTATAGTATAGTATAGTGTTCTGTGGTATTGTATGGTATAGTATAGTATAGTATAGTGTTGTGTGGTATTGTATGGTATAGCGTTGTGTGATATGGTATGGTATAGTATAGTATAGTGTTGTGTGGTATTCTATGGTATAGTATAGTGTTGTGTTGCATGGTTTACAATGGTAAAGTATGGCATATTAGTATATATGATGATGTGGTGGATTATAGTATAGTATAGTATATTATGGTATATTATAGTGTGGTGCGGTATAGTATGACATAGTATGGTATAGTATAATATAGCATGATATAATACACTGTGGCATAGCATAGCAGAGCATGGTAAAGTATGGTATAGCATAGTATAGCGCGGTTTTGCATGGCACAGCATCGTATAGTATAGAATGGTATAGTGTCTTATGGTATAGCATGGTATATAGTATTGTGCAGCATGGCATGGTGTAGTATTGTATTGTATAGCATAGTACGGTATATTATAGAATGGTGGTGTGTAGTATGTTGTAGTGAATCATAGCATAGTATGGTATATTATAGAATGGTGGTGTGTAGTATGTTGTAGTGAATCATAGCATAGTACGGTATATTATAGAATGGTGTTGTGTGGTATGTTGTAGTGCATCATAGCATAGTACGGTATATTATAGAATGGTGGTGTGTGGTATGTTGTAGTGAATCATAGCATAGTATGGTGTAATGTATAATGTCTAGTGTAGAATAGTATAATATAATATGGTATAGGATGGTATATCACAGTGTAGTAGTAGTAGTGTTGTATGGTATGGAATAGCATGGTATGGCATGGTATGGTACGGTATATTATAGTATAGTAGGGAATGGTATAGTGTAGTATCAAATAGCAATGCACAGTACTGTATGATATGGTATAGTATGACATAGTATGCTACGGCAGAGTATAGTAGAGTATAGTACCGTATGTTATAGTATAGTATGGTACGTCTCTCTCGCTCTCTCTCGCTCTGTCTCTCCCTCTCTCTGTTTCTCTTCTGTCTCTCGCCTCTACCTCCCTTTTCTCTCTCTCCCTACCCTCCCTGTCCCATTCTCTCTCTCTGTCTCCTTCATCTGGGCCCTATATGAGATGAGGTGATACAAATGGTATTTTATGGCCCTGTGCAGGCTACTGATCTAGCAGGTCTGTCTGAGAGGATCCACAGTACAGGTAATCATAGAAGACATTGTCTGCTGTGTGTCCCACTTCTAATGTGGTCCATTTGATTGAATGTCACTGATAGGTAGGGTAGGAGAAGAGGATGGGATGGGAGAGAGAGAGGGGAGAGGGATTTCAGGGGTAGAGGGAGAGGGAGGAATGGAGAGGGGAAGAGAGAGGGAGAAAGGGAGAGGTACAGGATGAGAGATTAAGAAATAGTGAGAGAGAGAGAGTGAGAGAGAGAGAGAGAGAGAGAGAGAGAGAGAGAAACTAGGTCGAACCAGGGGAACAAGAGTAGAATGTCACTTATTCTTCCTCTCTTTTAAATACTAGGGGGACAGGCAGGGTGGCATCTAATTCCTAAAGTGAAGTACGGAAGAGTATTTTATTTAATAGAAACATATAGTATGGTAGAGTGTAGTATGGTAGAGTGTAGTATGGTAGAGTGTAGTATGGTAGAGTGTAGCATGGTAGAGTGTGGTATGGTAGAGTGTAGTATGGTAGAGTGTAGTATGGTGGAGTGCAGCATGATATAGTATGGTATGGGATAGTGTAGTATGGTATAGTATGGTAGAGTGTAGTATGGTAGAGTGTAGTATGGTAGAGTGTAGTATGATGGAGTGTAGTATGGTAGAGTGTAGCATGGTAGAGTGTGGTATGGTAGAGTGTAGTATGGTAGAGTGTAGTATGGTGGAGTGCAGCATGATATAGTATGGTATGGGATAGTGTAGTATGGTATAGTATGGTAGAGTGTAGTATGGTAGAGTGTAGAATGGTATAGCATAGTATGGTAGAGTGTAGCATGGCAGAGTGTAGTATGGTATAGTATGGTAGAGTGTAGTGTGGTAGAGTGTAGTATGGTAGAGTGTAGTATGGTATAGTATGGTAGCGTGTAGTATGCTATGGTGTAGTATGGTATAGTATATTATGGTATAGAGTAGTATGGTAGAGTGTAGTATGATAGAGTGCAGTATGGTATAGTATGGTAGAGTGTAGTATGGTATAGTGTAGTATGGTAGAGTGTAGCATGGTAGAGTGTAGTACGGTTGAGCGTAGAATGGTATAGTATGGTAGAGTGTAGTATGGTATAGTGTAGTATGGTATAGTGTAGTATGGTATAGTGTAGTATGGTAGAGTGTAGTATGGTCGAGTGTAGTATGGTATAGTGTAGTATGGTATAGTGTAGTATGGTACAGTGTAGTATGGTATAGTATGGTATAGTGTAGTATGGTATAGTGTAGTATGGTAGAGTGTAGTATGGTATAGTGTAGTATGGTAGAGTGTAGTATGGTAGAGTGTAGTATGGTATAGTGTAGTATGGTATAGTGTAGTATGGTATAGTGTAGTATGGTAGAGTGTAGTATGGTAGAGTGTAGTATGGTATAGTGTAGTATGGCATAGAGTAGTATGGTGGCGTGTAGTATGGTAGAGTGTAGTATGGTAGAGTGTAGTATAGTATAGTATGGTACAGTGTAGTATGGTATAGGGTAGCATGGTAGAGTGTAGTATGGTATAGTGTAGTATGGCATAGAGTAGTATGGTGGCGTGTAGTATGATAGAGTGTAGTATGGTAGAGTGTAGTATAGTATAGTATGGTACAGTGTAGTATGGTATAGGGTAGCATGGTAGAGTGTAGTATGGTATAGTTTAGTATGGTAGAGTGTATTATGGAATAGTGTAGTATGGCATAGAGTAGTATGGTGGCGTGTAGTATGGTAGAGTGTAGTATGGTAGAGTGTAGTATAGTATAGTATGGTACAGTGTAGTATGGTATAGGGTAGCATGGTAGAGTGTATTATGGAATAGTGTAGTATGGTAGAGTGTAGCATGGTAGAGTGTAGTATGGTACAGTGTAGTATGGTATAGGGTAGCATGGTAGAGTGTAGTATGGTAGAGTGTAGTATGGTAGAGTGTATTATGGAATAGTGTAGTATGGTAGAGTGTAGTATGGTAGAGTGTAGTATGGTATAGTGTTGTATGGTATGGTGTAGTATGGTATAGTGTAGTATGGTATAGTGTAGTATGGTATAGTGTAATGTAGTATAGTATGGCATGGTATGGCACGCTATGGCACGCTATGGCATGCTACGGTGTAGTATAGTATGGTATGGTATGGCATGGCATAGTATGGTATGATATGGTCGAGTATGGTATGGTATGGTACAGCCCAGTATAGTAGAGTATGGTGTAGTATTGTATAGTATTTTATGGTATAGTATGGTATAGTATGATATGATATGGTGGGGTATAGTATGGTATAGTATGGTGTATTATGGCATATTGTATTATAGTATAGTCTAGTATAGTATAATATATTACAGTACAGTACAGTACAGTACAGTGCAGTACAGTATTATATAGTAAGAAGTGTTGACAAGCTGAATTGACCGAGCTGTCTGTTTAAAGTACTAGATTACAGCTCAGACACCCATACATACCCAACAAGACATACCACCAGAGGTCTCTTCACAGTCCCCAAGTCCAGAACAGACTATGGGAGGCGTACAGTAATACATAGAGCCATGACTACATGGAACTCTATTCCACAGTACTACATATAGCCATGACTACATGGAACTCTATTCCACAGTACTACATATAGCCATGACTACATGGAACTCTATTCCACAGTACTACATAGAGCCATGACTACATGGAACTCTATTCCACATCAAGTAACTGATGCAAGAAGTAGAATCAGATTTAAAAAACAGATACAAATACACCTTATGGAACCGTGGGGGCAGTGAAGAGACACACCCACAGGTACAGACACACCCACAGGTACAGACACACCCACAGGTACAGACACACCCACAGGTACAGACACACCCACAGGTACAGACACACACATACACTCTACACACACGTACACATGGAAGATGTATTGTAGATATGTAATTACGTTCTGATTACGAAATCACATTTTTTGGTGATTTCTACGTGTAATGAAAAGCACTCTTCAAATAAAAAATGTGTAATTACATTTCTGTCCTTGAAAATGTCCTCTTCCAGAATCTCCCGGTCATGACACACTTAGCCACAGAAGACTCTTCCCTAAATCAAGGCTCAGTCCCAAATGCACCCTGTTCCATATATAGTGCATTACTTTTGAGCAGTGCCCATTTGTAGCGTGAACAAGCGTCGCTTTTGCTAGGGGAACATTCTTAACAAACTTCATTATTCTCCTATTGATTGGTCATATATTCTCTCTGTTGCCAGTTAATACCACCCAGATACAGTTCCCTTCCTCTTTCTCCTCCTCTGTCTTCTCCTCCTCTTTACTCTCTTCCTCTCCTCCTCTGACCTCTCCTCCTCCTCTCCTCCTCTGTGCTCTCCTCCTCTTTACTCTCCTCTCCTCCTCTTTACTCTCCTCCTCCTCTCCTCCTCTGTCCTCTCCTCCTCTGACCTCTCCTCCTCCTCTCCTCCTCTGGCCTCTCCTCCTCTGTCTTCTCCTCCTCTTTACTCTCCTCCTCTCATCCTCTGACCTCTCCTCCTCCTCTCCTCCTCTGTCCTCTCCTCCTCTTTACTCTCCTCCTCTCCTCCTCTTTACTCTCCTCCTCCTCTCCTCCTCTGTCCTCTCCTCCTCCTCCTCTCCTCCACCTGTTCTTTCCATTGACTATATATCTGTCTATCACTCTGTAGCTTCTTAGGAGGCTTAACTGTGTCTAATTAGAAAAACAAATACGGCCGTACCCTCACACACTCACACGCGTGCACACAGTCATATTTCACTGTAATGATACCCACATTACTGTCAATGAGGATTTAATACGCACAATATGCTCACAATGCTAATATGGATAGGAGAGGAGAGAGAGAGAGAGAGAGAGAGAGAGAGAGAGAGAGAGAGAGAGAGAGAGCTTCCGAATAATGAACAACTGTCTCCACAATTCAATGAGCAAAATGTGTAGAGGCCACTCCATCTCTCTTTCTCTCTCGCTAACTCTCTCTCTACCTCTGTCTCTCCATCTCTCTCTCTCTCTCTATATATATATATATATCTCCCTACCGCTCCCTCTCGCTCCATATCCCTCTCTCCGACCATCCCCCTCTCTCCCTCTACCCCTCTCTGTCTCTACCCCCTCTCTCCCCCTACCCCCTCTCTATCTCAGCTCTTTCAATCCCCATGCTCAATATCTATATGCCTTCAATCTGAATAGATGCTAATGATGCCCATCTCTCTTTCTCTCTCTCTCTCTCGCTCTCTCTCTCTGTTTCTCTTCGGTCTCTGTCCTCTCTCTCCCTTTTTACTCCTCTCTTTTCTCTCTCTCCCTACCCTCCCTGTCCCATTCTCTCTCTCTGTCTCCTTCATCTGGGCCCTATGTGAGATGAGGTGATACAAATGGTATTTTATGGCCCTGTGCAGGCTACTGATCTAGCATGTCTGTCTGAGAGGATCCACAGTACAGGTAATCATAGAAGACATTGTCTGCTGTGTGTCCCACTTCTAATGTGGTCCATTTGATTGAATGTCACTGATAGGTAGGGTAGGAGAAGAGGATGGGAGAGAGAGAGAGTTATTTCAGGGGTAGAGGGAGAGGGAAGGATGGAGAGGGGAAGAGAGAGGGAGGAAGGGAGAGGTACATGATGAGATATTAAGAAATAATGAAAGAGAGAGTGAGAGGAAGTAGAGAGGGAGATAGAGAGAGAAGGGGGTAGAGAGAGATAAATACAGTAGAGAGAGAGAGAGATAAATACAGTAGAGAGAGAGAGAGAGAGAGAGAGAGAGAGAGAGAGAGAGAGAGAGAGAGAGAGAGAAAAAAAAAACTAGGTCGAACCAGGGGAACAAGAGCAGAATGTAAGTTATTCTTCCTCTCTTTTGAATACTAGGGGGACAGGCAGGGTGGCATCTAATTCCTGAAATGAAGAAATGCCATTTAGAGACAAATTAAATTGAAAAGCAGAGTGTTGAAGGAGTGAGGGAGGAGGAGTAAGTGATAAGGGGGAGAGATAGAAAGGAGGATAAATGTAGTATCCAATGCAGATAGTGGTTGTGGGGATGGAGGGATGGAGGGATGGAGGGATGGTGGGTGGTGGGATGGAGGGATGGTGGGTGGAGGGATGGTGGGATGGTGGGATGGAGGGATGGTGGGTGGAGGGATGGTGGGATGGAGGGATGGTGGGTGGAGGGATGGTGGAATGGTGGGATGGAGGGATGGTGGGTGGAGGGATGGTGGGATGGAGGGATGATGGGTGGAGGGATGGAGGGATGGAAAGATGGTGGATGGGGGATGGATGGATGGAGGGATGGAGGGATGGAGGGATGGAAGGATGGTGGGATGGATGGATGGAAGGATGGATGGATGATGGGATGGAGGGATGGTGGGATGGTGGGATGGAGGGATGGTGGGTGGAGGGATGATGGGTGGAGGGATGGAGGGATGATGGGATGGACGGAGGGGTGGAAGGATGGTGGATGGGGGGATTGTGGGATGGAGGGATGATGGGTGGAGGGATGGTGGATAGAAGGATGGTGGATGGGGGGATGGAGGGATGGATGGATGATGGGATGGATGAATGGAGGGATGGAGGGATGGAAGGATGATGGCATGTATGGATGATGGGTGGAGGGATGGAGGGATGGATGGATGGATGATGGGATGGATGGAGGGATGGAGGGATGGAAGGATGATGGGATGGGTGGATGGAGGGATGATGGGATGGATGGATGGAGGGATGATGGGATGGATGGATGGAGGGATGGAGGGATGATGGGATGGAAGGATTGTGGATGGGGATGGAGGGATGGATGGATGATGGGATGGATGGATGGAGGGATGGAGGGATGATGGGCTGGATGGAGGGATGATGGGATGGAGGGTTGGAGGGATGATGGGATGGATGGATGATGGGATGGATGGAGGGATGATGGGATGGATGGATGGAGGGATGGTGGGATGGTGGAATGGAGGGTTGGAGGGATGATGGGATGGAAGGATTGTGGATGGGGATGGAGGGATGGATGGATGATGGGATGGATGGATGGAGGGATGGAGGGATGGAGAGATGGTCGATGGAGGGATGGCTGGATGGGGATAGTGACAGAAGGATGGTGAGATGGAAGGATGGAGAGATGGAGAGATGATGGATGGAGGATGGTGGATTTTGGGATGGGGATGGGGGATGGCGGGATGGAGAGATGGTGGAAGGAGGGATGGTGGGATGAGGATGGAGGGATAGTGATGGAGGAATGAGAGGTGTGGATGGGGATAGTTATTGAGGGATGGAGGGATAGTGATGGAGGGAGGGAGGGATGGTGAAGGAGAGAAGGATGGTGATGGATAGAAGGATGGTGATTGAGAGATGGAAGAATGGTGAGGGATAGGAGAATGGTGATGGAGAGAAGGATGGTGATGAAGAGATGGAAGAATGGTGATGGATAGAAGGATGGTGATGGAGAGATGGCAGAATGGTGATGGATAGAAGGATGGTGATGGATAAAAAGATGGTGATGGAGAGATGAAAGAATAGTGAGGGATAGAAGGATGGTGATGGAGAGAAGGATGGTGATGGAGAGATGGAGAATGGTGAGGGATAGGAGAATGGTGATGGATAGAAGGATGGTGATGGATAAAAGGATGGTGATGGAGAGATGGCAGAATGGTGATGGATAGAAGGACGGTGATGGATAAAAAGATGGTGATGGAGAGATGAGAATGGTGAGGGATAGAAGGATGGTGATGGAGAGAAGGATGGTGATGGAGAGATGGAGAATGGTGATGGATAGACGGATGGTGATGGAGAGATGGAGAATGGTGATGGATAGAAGGATGGTGATGGGATAGAAGGATGGTGATGGAGAGATGGAAGAATGGTGAGGGATAGGAGAATGGTGATGGAGAGAAGGATGGTGATGGATAGAAGGATGGTGATGGAGAGATGCCAGAATGGTGATGGATAGAAGGATGGTGATGGATAAAAGTGGTGATGAGAGATGGAAGAATGGTGAGGGATAGAAGGATGGTGATGGAGAGAAGGATGGTGATGGAGAGATGGAGAATGGTGATGGATAGACGGATGGTGATGGAGAGATGGAGATGGTGATGGATAGAAGGATGGTGATGGATAGAAGGATGGGATGGAGAGATGAAGAATGGGCATGGATAGAAGGATGGTGATGGATAGAGGGATGGTGATGGATAGAAGGATGGTGATGATAGAAGGATGGTGATGATAGAAGGATGGTGATGGATAGAAGGATGGTGATGATAGAAGGATGGTGATGGATAGAATGATGGTGATGATAGAAGGATGGTGATGATAGAAGGATGGTGATGATAGAAGGATGGTGATGATAGAAGGAGGTGGTGATAGATGGGATGGTGATGGACAGAAGAATGGGGATGATAGAATGATGGTAATGATAGAAGGATGGTGATAAGAGAAGGATGGTGATGGATAGAAGGATGGTGATGATAGAAGGATGGTGATGATAGAAGGATGGTGATTGATAGAAGATGGGGATGGATAGAATGATGGTGATGATAGAAGGATGGTGATGGATAGAAGAATGGGGATGATAGAATGATGGTGATGATAGAAGGATGGTGATGATAAAAGGATGGTGATGGATAGAAGAATGGGGATGGATAGAATGATGGTGATGATAGAGTGATGGTGATGATAGAAGGATGGTGATGATAGAAGAATGGTGATGGATAGAATGATGGTGATGATAGAGTGATGGTGATAGAGTGATGGTGATGGATAGAGTGATGGTGGAGATAGAGTGATGGTGATGATAGAGTGATGGTGATGGATAGAGTGATGGTGATGATAGAGTGATGGTGATAGAGTGATGGTGATAGGGTGGTGGTGATGATAGAGTGATGGTGATGATAGAGTGATAGTGATGGATAGAGTGATGGTGATAATAGAGTGATGGTGATAGAGTGATGGTGATGATAGAGTGATGGTGATAGAGTGATGGGATGGATAGAGTGATGGTGGTGATAGAGTGATGGTGATGATAGAGTGATGGTGATAGAGTGATGGTGATGGATAGAGTGATGGTGGTGATAGAGTGATGGTGATGGATAGAGTGTGATTGTGATGATAGAGTGATGGTGATGATAGAGTGATGGTGATAGAGTGATGGTGATGATAGAGTGATGGTGATGATAGAGTGATGGTGATGATAGAGTGATGGTGATGATAGAGTGATGGTGATGGATAGAGTGATGGTGATGATAGAGTGATGGTGATAGAGTGATGGTGATAGAGTGATGGTGATGATAGAGTGATGGTGATGGATAGAGTGATGGTGATGATAGAGTGATGGTGTGGATAGAGTGATGGTGATGATAGAGTGATGGTGATGATAGAGTGATGGTGATAGAGTGATGGTGATGGATAGAGTGATGGTGATAGAGTGATGGTGATGATAGAGTGATGGTGATGGATAGAGTGATGGTGATGATAGAGTGATGGTGATGGATAGAGTGATGGTGATGATAGAGTGATGGTGATAGAGTGATGGTGATGATAGAGTGATGGTGATGGATAGAGTGATGGTGATGATTAGAGTGATGGTGATAGAGTGATGGTGATAGAGTGATGGTGATGATAGAGTGATGGTGATGATAGAGTGATGGTGATGGATAGAGTGATGGTGATGATAGAGTGATGGTGATGATAGAGTGATGGTGATAGAGTGATGGTGATGGATAGAGTGATGGTGATGATAGAGTGATGGTGATGGATTAGAGTGATGGTTGATGATAGAGTGATGGTGATGGTTAGAGTGAGGGTGGTGATAGAGTGATGGTGATGATAGAGTGATGGTGATAGAGTGACGGTGATGGATAGAGTGATGGTGATGATAGAGTGATGGTGATGATAGATTGATGGTGATGATAGAGTGATGGTGATAGAGTGATGGTGATGATAGAGTGATGGTGATGGATGAGTGATGGTGATGATAGAGTGATGGTGATGATGTAGTATGGTGATGATAGAGTGATGGTGATGATAGAGTGATGGTGATAGAGTGATGGTGGTGGATAGAGTGATGGTGATGATAGAGTGATGGTGATAGAGTGATGGTGATGATAGAGTGATGGTGATGATAGAGTGATGGTGATAGAGTGATGGTGATGATAGAGTGATGGTGATGATAGAGTGATGGGATAGAGTGATGGTGATGATAGAGGGATGGTGATAGAGTGATGGTGATAGAGTGATGGTGATGATGGATTGATGGTGATGGATAGAGTGATGGTGATGATAGAGGATGGTGATGGATAGAGTGATGGTGATGATAGAGTGATGGTGATGGATAGAGTGATGGTGGTGATAGAGTGATGGTGATGATAGAGTGATGGTGATAGAGTGATGGGTGATGGATAGAGTGATGGTGGTGATAGAGTGATGGTGATGGATAGAGTGATGGTGATGATAGAGTGATGGTGATGATAGAGTGATGGTGATAGAGTGATGGTGATGATAGAGTGATGGTGATGATAGAGTGATGGTGATGATAGAGTGATGGTGATGATAGTGATGGTGATGGATAGAGTGATGGTGATGATAGAGTGATGGTGATAGAGTGATGGTGATAGAGTGATGGTGATGATAGAGTGATGGTGATGGATAGAGTGATGGTGATGATAGAGTGATGGTGATGGATAGAGTGATGGTGATGATAGAGTGATGGTGATGATAGAGTGATGGTGATAGAGTGATGGTGATGGATAGAGTGTTGGTGATAGAGTGATGGTGATGATAGAGTGATGGTGATGGATAGAGTGATGGTGATGATAGAGTGATGGTGATGGATTAGAGTGATGGTGATGATAGAGTGATGGTGATAGAGTGATGGTGATGTTAGAGTGATGGTGATGGATAGAGTGATGGTGATGATAGAGTGATGGTGATAGAGTGATGGTGATAGAGTGATGGTGGATGATAGAGTGATGGTGATGATAGAGTGATGGTGATGGATAGAGTGATGGTGATGATAGAGTGATGGTGATGATAGAGTGATGGTGATAGAGTGATGGTGATGGATAGAGTGATGGTGATGATAGAGTGATGGTGATGGATAGAGTGATGGTGATGATAGAGTGATGGTGATGGATAGAGTGATGGTGGTGATAGAGTGATGGTGATGATAGAGTGATGGTGATAGAGTGACGGTGATGGATAGAGTGATGGTGATGATAGAGTGATGGTGATGATAGAGTGATGGTGATGATAGAGTGATGGTGATAGAGTGATGGTGATGATAGAGTGATGGTGATGGATAGAGTGATGGTGATGATAGAGTGATGGTGATGGATAGAGTGATGGTGATGATAGAGTGATGGTGATGATAGAGTGATGGTGATAGAGTGATGGTGGTGGATAGAGTGATGGTGATGATAGAGTGATGGTGATAGAGTGATGGTGATGATAGAGTGATGGTGATGATAGAGTGATGGTGATAGAGTGATGGTGATGATAGAGTGATGGTGATGATAGAGTGATGGTGATAGAGTGATGGTGATGATAGAGGGATGGTGATAGAGTGATGGTGATAGAGTGATGGTGATGATAGATTGATGGTGATGGATAGAGTGATGGTGATGATAGAGTGATGGTGATGGATAGAGTGATGGTGATGATAGAGTGATGGTGATGAATAGAGTGATGGTGGTGATAGAGTGATGGTGATGATAGAGTGATGGTGATAGAGTGACGGTGATGGATAGAGTGATGGTGATAATAGAGTGATGGTGATGATAGAGTGATGGTGATGATAGAGTGATGGTGATGGATAGAGTGATGGTGATGATAGAGTGATGGTGATGGATAGAGTGATGGTGATGATAGAGTGATGGTGATGGATAGAGTGATGGTGATGATAGAGTGATGGTGATGATAGAGTGATGGTGATAGAGTGATGGTGATGGATAGAGTGATGGTGATGATAGAGTGATGGTGATAGAGTGATGGTGATGGATAGAGTGATGGTGATGATAGAGTGATGGTGATAGAGTGATGGTGATGATAGAGTGATGGTGATGATAGAGTGATGGTGATAGAGTGATGGTGATGATAGAGTGATGGTGATAGAGTGATGGTGATAGAGTGATGGTGATGATAGATTGATGGTGATGGATAGAGTGATGGTGATGATAGAGTGATGGTGATGATAGAGTGATGGTGATGATAGAGTGATGGTGATGAGTAGAGTGATGGTGATAGAGTGATGATGATGATAGAGTGATGGTGATAGAGTGATGGTAATGATAGAGTGATGGTGATGATAGAGTGATGGTGATGATAGAGTGATGGTGATAGAGTGATGGTGATAGAGTGATGATGATAGAGTGATGGTGATGGATAGAGTGATGGTGATGATAGAGTGATGGTGATGATAGAGTGATGGTGATGATAGAGTTATGGTGATGGATAGAGTGATGGTGATAGAGTGATGGTGGTGATAGTGTGATGGTGATAGAGTGATGGTGCTGGAGTGATGGTGATAGAGTGATGGTGATAGAGTGATGGTGATGATAGAGTGGTGATGATAGAGTGGTGGTGATGATAGAGTGATGGTGATGATAGAGTGATGGTGATAGAGTGATGGTGATGATAGAGTAATGGTGATGATAGAGTGATGGTGATGATAGAGTGATGGTGATGGATAGAGTGATGGTGATGGATAGAGTGATGGTGATGGATAGAGTGATGGTGATGATAGAGTGATGGTGATGATAGAGTGATGGTGATAGAGTGATGGTGATGGATAGAGTGATGGTGATGATAGAGTGATGGTGATGGATAGAGTGATGGTGATGATAGAGTGATGGTGATGGATAGAGTGATGGTGATGATAGAGTGATGGTGATAGAGTGATGGTGATGATAGAGTGATGGTGATGGATAGAGTGATGGTGATGATAGAGTGATGGTGATAGAGTGATGGTGATAGAGTGATGGTGATGATAGAGTGATGGTGATGGATAGAGTGATGGTGATGATAGAGTGATGGTGATGGATAGAGTGATGGTGATGATAGAGTGATGGTGATGATAGAGTGATGGTGATAGAGTGATGGTGATGGATAGAGTGATGGTGATGATAGAGTGATGGTGATGGATAGAGTGATGGTGATGATAGAGTGATGGTGATGGATAGAGTGATGGTGGTGATAGAGTGATGGTGATAGAGTGATGGTGATAGAGAGATGGTGATGGATAGAGTGATGGTGATGGATAGAGTGATGGTGATGGATAGAGTGATGGTGATGATAGAGTGATGGTGATAGAGTGATGGTGATGATAGAGTGATGGTGATAGAGTGATGGTGATGATAGAGTGATGGTGATGGATAGAGTGATGGTGATGATAGAGTGATGGTGATAGAGTGATGGTGATGATAGAGTGATGGTGATGATAGAGTGATGGTGATGATAGAGTGATGGTGATAGAGTGATGGTGATGATAGAGTGATGGTGATGATAGAGTGATGGTGATAGAGTGATGGTGATGGATAGAGTGATGGTGATGGATAGAGTGATGGTGATGATAGAGTGATGGTGATGATAGAGTGATGGTGATAGAGTGATGGTGATGGATAGAGTGATGGTGATGATAGAGTGATGGTGATGGATAGAGTGATGGTGATGATAGAGTGATGGTGATGGATAGAGTGATGGTGGTGATAGAGTGATGGTGATGATAGAGTGATGGTGATAGAGAGATGGTGATGGATAGAGTGATGGTGATGGATAGAGTGATGGTGATGGATAGAGTGATGGTGATGATAGAGTGATGGTGATAGAGTGATGGTGATGATAGAGTGATGGTGATAGAGTGATGGTGATGATAGAGTGATGGTGATGGATAGAGTGATGGTGATGATAGAGTGATGGTGATAGAGTGATGGTGATGATAGAGTGATGGTGATGATAGAGTGATGGTGATGATAGAGTGATGGTGATAGAGTGATGGTGATGATAGAGTGATGGTGATGATAGAGTGATGGTGATAGAGTGATGGTGATGGATAGAGTGATGGTGATGATAGAGTGATGGTGATAGAGTGATGGTGATGACAGAGTGATGGTGATGATAGAGTGATGGTGATGATAGAGTGATGGTGATGATAGAGTGATGGTGATAGAGTGATGGTGATAGAGTGATGGTGATAGAGTGATGGTGATGATAGAGTGATGGTGATGGATAGAGTGATGGTGATGATAGAGTGATGGTGATGATAGAGTGATGGTGATGATAGAGTGATGGTGATGGATAGAGTGATGATGATAGAGTGATGGTGATAGAGTGATGGTGATGATAGAGTGATGGTGATGATAGAGTGACAGTGATAGAGTGATGGTGATGATAGAGTGATGGTGATAGAGTGATGGTGATAGAGTGATGGTGATAGAGTGATGGTGATTTTTTTATTTTTTTTATTTCACCTTTATTTAACCAGGTAGGCTAGTTGAGAACAAGTTCTCATTTGCAACTGCGACCTGGCCAAGATAAAGCATAGCAGTATGAGCAGACAACACAGAGTTACACATGGAGTAAACAATTAACAAGTCAATAACACAGTAGAAAACAAAGGGGGAGTCTATATACAATGTGTGCAAAAGGCATGAGGTAGGCGAATAATTACAATTTTGCAGATTAACACTGGAGTGATAAATGATCAGATGGTCATGTACAGGTAGAGATATTGGTGTGCAAAAGAGCAGAAAAATAAATAAATAAAAACAGTATGGGATGAGGTAGGTGAAAATGGGTGGGCTATTTACCAATAGACTATGTACAGCTGCAGCGATCGGTTAGCTGCTCAGATAGCTGATGTTTGAAGTTGGTGAGGGAGATAAAAGTCTCCAACTTCAGCGATTTTTGCAATTCGTTCCAGTCACAGGCAGCAGAGTACTGGAACGAAAGGCGGCCAAATGAGGTGTTGGCTTTAGGGATGATCAGTGAGATACACCTGCTGGAGCGCGTGCTACGGGTGGGTGTTGCCATCGTGACCAGTGAGCTGAGATAAGGCGGAGCATTACCTAGCATGGACTTGTAGATGACCTGGAGCCAGTGGGTCTGGCGACGAATATGTAGCGAGGGCCATCCGACTAGAGCATACAAGTCGCAGTGGTGGGTGGTATAAGGTGCTTTAGTGACAAAACGGATGGCACTGTGATAGACTGCATCCAGTTTGCTGAGTAGAGTGTTGGAAGCCATTTTGTAGATGACATCGCCGAAGTCGAGGATCGGTAGGATAGTCAGTTTTACTAGGGTAAGCTTGGCGGCGTGAGTGAAGGAGGCTTTGTTGCGGAATAGAAAGCCGACTCTTGATTTGATTTTCGATTGGAGATGTTTGATATGAGTCTGGAAGGAGAGTTTGCAGTCTAGCCAGACACCTAGGTACTTATAGATGTCCACATATTCTAGGTCGGAACCATCCAGGGTGGTGATGCTAGGCGGGGATGCGGGTGCAGGCAGCGATCGGTTGAAAAGCATGCATTTGGTTTTACTAGCGTTTAAGAGCAGTCGGAGGCCACGGAAGGAGTGTTGTATGGCATTGAAGCTTGTTTGGAGGTTAGATAGCACAGTGTCCAATGACGGGCCGAAAGTATATAGAATGGTGTCGTCTGCGTAGAGGTGGATCAGGGAATCGCCTGCAGCAAGAGCAACATCATTGATGTATACAGAGAAAAGAGTCGGCCCGAGAATTGAACCCTGTGGCACCCCCATAGAGACTGCCAGAGGACCGGACAGCATGCCCTCCGATTTGACACACTGAACTCTGTCTGCAAAGTAATTGGTGAACCAGGCAAGGCAGTCATCCGAAAAACCGAGGCTACTGAGTCTGCCGATAAGAATATGGTGATTGACAGAGTTGAAAGCCTTGGCAAGGTCGATGAAGACGGCTGCACAGTACTGTCTTTTATCAATGGCGGTTATGATATCGTTTAGTACCTTGAGTGTGGCTGAGGTGCACCCGTGACCGGCTCGGAAACCAGATTGCACAGCGGAAAAGGTACAGTGGGATTCGAGATGGTCAGTGACCTGTTTGTTGACTTGGCTTTCGAAGACCTTAGATAGGCAGGGCAGGATGGATATAGGTCTGTAACAGTTTGGGTCCAGGGTGTCTCCCCCTTTGAAGAGGGGGATAACTGCGGCAGCTTTCCAATCCTTGGGGATCTCAGACGATATGAAGGAGAGGTTGAACAGGCTGGTAATAGGGGTTGCGACAATGGTGGCGGATAGTTTCAGAAATAGAGGGTCCAGATTGTCAAGCCCAGCTGATTTGTACGGGTCCAGGTTTTGCAGCTCTTTCAGAACATCTGCTATCTGGATTTGGGTAAAGGAGAACCTGGAGAGGCTTGGGCGAGGAGCAGCGGGGGGGGCGGGGCTGTTGGCCGAGGTTGAAGTAGCCAGGCGGAAGGCATGGCCAGCCGTTGAGAAATGCTCATTGAAGTTTTCGATAATCATGGATTTATCGGTGGTGACCGTGTTACCTAGCCTCAGTGCAGTGGGCAGCTGGGAGGAGGTGCTCTTGTTCTCCATTGACTTCACAGTGTCCCAGAACTTTTTGGAGTTGGAGCTACAGGATGCAAACTTCTGCCTGAAGAAGCTGGCCTTAGCTTTCCTGACTGACTGCGTGTATTGGTTCCGGACTTCCCTGAACAGTTGCATATCACGGGGACTATTCGATGCTATTGCAGTCCGCCACAGGATGTTTTTGTGCTGGTCGAGGGCAGTCAGGTCTGGGGTGAACCAAGGGCTGTATCTGTTCTTAGTTCTGCATTTTTTGAACGGAGCATGCTTATCTAAAATGGTGAGGAAGTTACTTGTAAAGAATGACCAGGCATCCTCAACTGACGGGATGAGGTCAATGTCCTTCCAGGATACCCGGGCCAGGTCGATTAGGAAGGCCTGCTCACAGAAGTGTTTTAGGGAGCGTTTGACAGTGATGAGGGGTGGTCGTTTGACTGCGGCTCCGTAGCGGATACAGGCAATGAGGCAGTGATCGCTGAGATCCTGGTTGAAGACAGCGGAGGTGTATTTGGAGGGCCAGTTGGTCAGGATGACGTCTATGAGGATGCCCTTGTTTACAGAGTTAGGGTTGTACCTGGTGGGTTCCTTGATGATTTGTGTGAGATTGAGGGCATCTAGCTTAGATTGTAGGACTGCCGGGGTGTTAAGCATATCCCAGTTTAGGTCACCTAACAGAACAAACTCTGAAGCTAGATGGGGGGGCGATCAATTCACAAATGGTGTCCAGGGCACAGCTGGGAGCTGAGGGAGGTCGGTAGCAGGCGGCAACAGTGAGAGACTTATTTCTGGAGAGAGTAATTTTCAAAATTAGTAGTTCGAACTGTTTGGGTATGGACCTGGAAAGTATGACATTACTTTGCAGGCTATCTCTGCAGTAGACTGCAACTCCTCCCCCTTTGGCAGTTCTATCTTGACGGAAGATGTTATAGTTGGGTATGGAAATCTCTGAATTTTTGGTGGCCTTCCTGAGCCAGGATTCAGACACAGCAAGGACATCAGGGTTAGCAGAGTGTGCTAGAGCAGTGAGTAAAACAAACTTAGGGAGGAGGCTTCTGATGTTGACATGCATGAAACCAAGGCTTTTTCGATCACAGAAGTCAACAAATGAGGGTGCCTGGGGACATGCAGGGCCTGGGTTTACCTCCACATCACACGCGGAACAGAGAAGGAGTAGTATGAGAGTGCGGCTAAAGGCTATCAAAACTGGTCGCCTAGAGCGTTGGGGACAGAGAATAAGAGGAGCAGGTTTCTGGGCATGGTAGAATATATTCAGGGCATAATGCGCAGACAGGGGTATGGTGGGGTGCGGGTACAGCGGAGGTAAGCCCATGCACTGGGTGATGATGAGAGAGGTTGTATCTCTGGACATGCTGGTTGTAATGGGTGAGGTCACCGCATGTGTGGGAGGTGGGACAAAGGAGTTATCAGGGGTATGAAGAGTGGAACTAGGGGCTCCATTGTGAACTAAAACAATGATAACTAACCTGAACAACAGTATACAAGGCATATTGACACTTGAGAGAGACATACAGCGAGGCATACAGTAATCACAGGTGTTGAGTTGGGAAAGCTAGCTAGACAGTAGGTGAGACAACAGCTAATCAGCCAGCACAACAACAGCAGGTAAAATGGCGTTGACTAGGCAACGGGGCCAACAAATAAAACAAACAAGCAGAATAGAGTACCGTGATTAATGGACAGTCCAGCGTGCATCAGCTATGTAGCCAAGAGATCAGTGTCCAGGGGGCAGCGGTGGATGGGGCAGGGAAGCTGGACTGGCGAGTGTTATCCAGGTTAAAAAAAACTAACAATGACTAGATAGCTTGTAGCTAGTTAGCTGGTTAGCTTCTGGGGGTTCTTGAGTGTGTACTAAAAATTAAAAATAATAGCGATTCCGTATCACATTGGGTGAGGCAGGTGTCCGGAAGGTATAAACAAGTTAAAAATCAAAAAGAGATAGAAAGTAAATATGGATCCAGTGAGTGTTTGGGACGCGGCGATTCAGACGGTTAGCAGGCCTGTGCTAACAAGCTAACAGTTTGTAGGCCCGGGGTAAACAAGGTAGCAGTTAGCGGACCGGAGCTGGACAAGCTAGCAGTTAGCAGGCCTAATTAGCAAGCAGGGAGATAGAGAGGGCTAGAGAGTTAGCCTTTGGGGGACTTCGCGATGGGGTGAGTCTGTTTATTCCTCTTCATGTGGTGACATCGATAGACCGGTCGTGGGCCCGGGTATTGTAGCCCAGGAGTATGCTACGGTGGTAGCACAGGTGCGCTGGCCGGGCTAGCTTCAAGCTAAGTGGGTGGAAACGCTAGCCAGGAGCAATCATCCGGGGTTGCGGTTTAGCTAGATAGCTAGTTGTGAAGATCCAGCTGAGAAATGTTCCGTTTGCGGTGGGAATCCGGGGATGAATCCGGGGATGAAAAAAATAAATAGGTCCGTTGTGCTCTGGTTAGAGTCGCGTTGTTCGAACTGGCGAGAGCTTTCCGAGCTAAAGGTTAGCTGATGACCGGTTAGCTGAAGACCGCTAGCACAGCTGGTGGTTAGCTGGCTAGCTTCAGTTGAGGGGTTCCGGTTCCGAAGTAAATATAAATACTTTAAGAAAAATAGCTACGTTGGGTGAGGCGGGTTGCAGGAGAGTATTGGAAGCTTAGGTTTAGCAAAATGTTTTTAAAGAGATATGCTTAGAAAAATATGTAAAAAAACGAAAAAGAAACGATATATACAAGGGACACGACAGGACGACTTACTGCTACGCCATCTTGGATCTCTTTTAGAGTGATGATAGAGATGATAGAGTGATGGTGATGGATAGAGTGATGGTGATGATAGAGTGATGGTGATGATAGAGTGATGGTGATGATAGAGTGATGGTGATGATAGAGTGATGGTGATAGAGTGATGGTGATAGAGTGATGGTGATGATAGAGTGATGGTGATAGAGTGATGGTGATAGAGTGATGGTGATGATAAAGTGATGGTGATGGATAGAGTGATGGTGATGATAGAGTGATGGTGATGATAGAGTGATGGTGATGATAGAGTGATGGTGATGGATAGAGTGATGGTGATAGAGTGATGGTGGTGATAGAGTGATGGTGATAGAGTGATGGTGATAGAGTGATGGTGATAGAGTGATGATAGAGTGGTGATGATAGAGTGATGGTGATGATAGAGTGATGGTGATAGAGTGATGGTGATAGAGTGGTGATGATAGAGTGATGGTGATGATAGAGTGATGGTGATGATAAAGTGATGGTGATGATAGAGTGATGGTGATAGAGTGTTGGTGATAGAGTGATGGTGATAGAGTGATGGTGATAGAGTGATGGTGATGGATAGAGTGATGGTGGTGATAGAGTGATGGTGATGATAGAGTGATGGTGATGATAGAGTGATGGTGGTGATAGAGTGATGGTGATGATAGAGTGATGGTGATGGATAGAGTGATGGTGATGATAGAGTGATGGTGATGATAGAGTGATGGTGATGATAGAGTGATGGTGATAGAGTGGTGATGATAGAGTGATGGTGATGATAGAGTGATGGTGATGATAGAGTGATGGTGATAGAGTGATGGTGATAGAGTGGTGATGATAGAGTGATGGTGATGATAGAGTGATGGTGATAGAGTGATGGTGATAGAGTGGTGATGATAGAGTGATGGTGATGATAGAGTGATGGTGATGATAGAGTGATGGTGATAGAGTGATGGTGATAGAGTGATGGTGATAGAGTGGTGATGATAGAGTGATGGTGATGATAGAGTGATGGTGATGATAGAGTGATGGTGATAGAGTGATGGTGATAGAGTGATGGTGGTGATAGAGTGATGGTGATGATAGAGTGATGGTGATAGAGTGATGGTGATAGAGTGATGGTGGTGATAGAGTGATGGTGATGATAGAGTGATGGTGATAGAGTGATGGTGATAGAGTGATGGTGATATAGTGATGGTGATGATAGAGTGATGGTGATGATAGAGTGATGGTGATAGAGTGATGGTGATGATAGAGTGATGGTGATGATAGAGTGATGGTGATGATAGAGTGATGGTGATAGAGTGATGGTGATAGAGTGATGGTGGTGATAGAGTGATGGTGATGATAGAGTGATGGTGATAGAGTGATGGTGATGATAGAGTGATGGTGATGATAGAGTGATGATGATAGAGTGATGGTGATAGAGTGATGGTGATGATAGAGTGATGGTGATGATAGAGTGATGGTGATAGAGTGATGGTGATAGAGTGATGGTGATAGAGTGATGGTGATGATAGAGTAATGATGATGGATTTTATTGCTTTTTGTGCTTTAATGTTGTTCTTTAAAAAGAGAAGGAGGCAGATTTACAAACGTGACAGGGGGCCTGTATATATTTTAGAGATGCGTGTGTGTGTGTGTGTGTGTGTGTGTGTGTGTGTGTGTGTGTGTGTGTGTGTGTGTGTGTGTGTGTGTGTGTGTGTGTGTATGTGAGTGCATGCGTGTGCATGTGTGTGTGGGCGTGCTTGCATGTGTGTGTGTGTGTGTGTGTGTGTGTGTGTGTGTGTGCATGTGTGTGTGAGCGTGCTTGCGTGTGTGCATGTGTGTGTGAGCGTGCTTGCGTGTGTGTGTGTGTGTGCCAACGACCCATGCGTACATGCCGATTGAGCGATTCCAGCAATCCATGGTTAGCCAGGATTGGATTCATGATTCACATTTGCAACCACTTTGCGTTTTCAAAGTCCATTCGCGTCTTGGTGTGGGGCGTGGAACGGTAGGAGAGAATATGAAATTCTGTCAGCGGGAGCGATACACAGCGGGCAATATCCCCGGTTCAATTACAGCACCCACTGTGACATGCGCTACGCACACACACACACACACACACACACACACACACACACACACCTACACAAACACACACACACACAGACGGACACCACAAACACAGCCCTCCGACCTGCTCTAGAATGCTAAATGTAACATTGTAACATGCTGTGAATGAAATTCACACCGAGTAAGTAACTAGCGTGCATGCCGATTGGGTGATTCCAGCAATACATGGTTAGCCAGGACAGGATTCATGATTCACATTATCAACCACTTTAAGTTTTCAAAGTCCATTCGCGTCTTGGTGTGGAGTAAGTAAGTAAACAGGTAGAGGGAATGAAACATGATCGGTCTTCAGTTGTAGTATTATCCCTGCTCTGAATTACATATATCATCCACTCTGTGTCTTGTCAACCGTATGGCACCCTACTCCCTATATAGTTCACTGCGTTTGACCAGAGCCCCCATAGGGAATAAGGCAATAAGGTGAGGCACAATATTTGGGACACAATCCTGGGTGATGTTCTACTAATGGCGGACTGAATCGATTTTGACATAAAATGCGTCCCAAATGCTACCCTTTTCCCTTTATAGTGCACTAACCCTATTGGCTCTGGTCAAAATAAGTGCACTAACCCTATTGACTCTGGTCAAAATAAGTGCACTAACCCTATTGACTCTGGTCAAAATAAGTGCACTAACCCTATTGACTCTGGTCAAAATAAGTGCACTAACCCTATTGGCTCTGGTCAAAATAAGTGCACTAACCCTATTGACTCTGGTCAAAATAAGTGCACTAACCCTATTGACTCTGGTTAAAATAAGTGCACTAACCCTATTGGCTCTGGTCAAAATAAGTGCACTAACCCTATTGACTCTGGTCAAAATAAGTGCACTAACCCTATTGACTCTGGTCAAAATAAGTGCACTAACCCTATTGACTCTGGTCAAAATAAGTGCACTAACCCTATTGACTCTGGTCAAAATAAGTGCACTAACCCTATTGACTCTGGTCAAAAGTAGTGCACTATAAAGGGAATAGGGTGCCATTTAAGATGTAGCCAATGATTTACTCCAACTCACGGATGGACAACCTTCCTGGAGAGTTGTACCCTCCTGCTGAGTTTCGTTCCAGCCCTACTGTGTAGAATCATCTGGAAAATGATGAGAAAACGGACTCCGTTGTTCGGTGGTCAGAGGTGGTAGGACGGCCGGCCGCCTGCTACTAAGTACCGTTCGGTCAGCACGGTCTGTTTTCCCCCTTAACATACCTGATTCTACTGGGCTGGAACAAATACATGCCTAGTATCTGACCTCTGCTCTGACTCTTACAGGGGGAGGCTCATTGTATTGAAACCTAAGGGAATGGATGTCCTGGTTTGTTATTGGGTGTACCCTGTACTAGAGGTCGACCGATTAATCGGAGTGGCCAATTCATTAGGGCCGATTTCAAGTTTTCATAACAATCGGAAATCTGTATTTTTGGACTCCAATTTGCCGTTTTTTTTTTTTTACACCTTTATTTAACTAGGCAAGTCAGTTAAGAACACATTCTTATTTTCAATGACGGCCCAGGAACAGTGGGTTAACTGCCTTGTTCAGGGAAAGAACGACAGATTTTCACCTTGTCAGCTCGGGGGATCCAATCTTGCAACCTTACAGTTAACTAGTCCAACGCAATGCCTCTCTCTTGTTGCATTCCACAAGGAGACTGTTACGGGATTGCAGTAAGCCACGGTAAGTTGCTAGCTAGCATTACATTTATCTTATAAAAAACAATCAATCATAATCACTAGTTAGATGGCACATATTTTACATGGAACATATTGCACTTTTACTTTCTTCTCCAACACTTTGTTTTTGCATTATTTAAACCAAATTGAACATGTTTCATTATTTATTTGAGACTAAATCGATTTTATTGATGTTATTAAGTTAATATAAATGTTCATCCAGTATTGTTGTAATTGTCATTATTACAAATAAATAAATCAATAATAATCGGCCGATTAATCGGTATCGGCTTTTATGGTCCTCCAATAATCGGTATCGGTATCGGCGTTGAAAAATCATAATCGGTCGACCTCTAACCTCTAACCTCTAACCTCTAACCTCCAGACACTCTTACAATTTCAACTCTGCCGCTGCGTTTTGCCAGGATCTGGTCCAAATTAGTGCACTATGCAGGGAATAGGGCTCTGGTCTAAAGTAGTGCACTATGCAGGGAATAGGGCTCTGGTCTAAAGTAGTGCACTATGCAGGGAATAGGGCTCTGGTCTAAAGTAGTGCACTATGCAGGGAATAGGGCTCTGGTCTAAAGTAGTGCACTATGCAGGGAATAGGGCTCTGGTCTAAAGTAGTGCACTATGCAGGGAATAGGGCTCTGGTCTAAAGTAGTGCACTATGCAGGGAATAGGGCTCTGGTCTAAAGTAGTGCACTATGCAGGGAATAGGGCTCTGGTCTAAAGTAGTGCACTATGCAGGGAATAGGGCTCTGGTCTAAAGTAGTGCACTATGCAGGGAATAGGGCTCTGGTCTAAAGTAGTGCACTATGCAGGGAATAGGGCTCTGGTCTAAAGTAGTGCACTATGCAGGGAATAGGGCTCTGGTCTAAAGTGGTGCACTATGCAGGGAATAGGGCTCTGGTCCAAAGTAGTGCACTATGCAGGGAATAGGGCTCTGGTCTAAAGTGGTGCACTATGCAGGGAATAGGGCTCTGGTCCAAAGTAGTGCACTTTGCAGGGAATAGGGCTCTGGTCTAAAGTAGTGCACTATGCAGGGAATAGGGCTCTGGTCTAAAGTAGTGCACTTTGCAGGGAATAGGGCTCTGGTCTAAAGTAGTGCACTATGCAGGGAATAGGGCTCTGGTCTAAAGTAGTGCACTATGCAGGGAATAGGGCTCTGGTCTAAAGTAGTGCACTTTGCAGGGAATAGGGCTCTGGTCTAAAGTAGTGCACTATGCAGGGAATAGGGCTCTGGTCTAAAGTAGTGCACTATGCAGGGAATAGGGCTCTGGTCTAAAGTAGTGCACTTTGCAGGGAATAGGGCTCTGGTCTAAAGTAGTGCACTATGCAGGGAATAGGGCTCTGGTCTAAAGTAGTGCACTTTGCAGGGAATAGGGCTCTGGTCTAAAGTAGTGCACTATGCAGGGAATAGGGCTCTGGTCTAAAGTAGTGCACTATGCAGGGAATAGGGCTCTGGTCCAAAGCAGTGCACTATGCAGGGAAAAGGGTGCCATTTGGAACACCTGTCATTATTACAACTGTACAACCTGAATAAAGCCAACTAGCACAGCTGATGTTATGCAATATTGTATTTATTAATATTATTGAACCTTTATT
>NC_143031.1:78872500-78955000 GCF_057628025.1 Oncorhynchus mykiss
CTTACCATCATTCTCTCTCCCCATCCCCTTTCTCCATCTCCCTCCCTCCTTCCCTCCCCTTCCTTCCCTCTCTCTCAATCTCATTTGGCATAAAAAGGCATACACCACACTGAGGAATCAGAACACTGAGTACCTATCCAAAGTATGGTGTGTGTGTGTGTGTATATGTGTTTGTGTGTGTGTGTGCGTGAGTGAGTGAGTGCAAGGGTGTGTGTGTGTGTGTGTGTGTGCATGCGTGGGTGGGGTGTGTGAGTGTGTGTGCGTGCATGCATGCATGTGTGTTCCAAGACAGCCTCACAGATACAAGAAAACTATGGGCCAAGAAATGAGGTATGGATTTCTCATTTGGTGACTCGAGTAGGTAGGTCAGGTTTCCTTGATTTCAAAGACTGCCTCCCAAATGGAGCCCTATTCCCTCCCAAATTGCACCATATTCCCTCCCAAATTACACCCTATTCCCTCCCAAATGGAGCCCTATTCCCTCCCAAATGGAGCCCCATTCCCTCCCAAATGGAACCCCAATCCCTCCCAAATGGAACCCCATTCCCTCCCAAATGGAACCCCATTCCCTCCCAAATGGCACCCTATTCCCTCCCAAATGGCACCCTATTCCCTCCCAAATAGAACCCTATTCCCTCCCAAATGGCACCCTATTCCCTCCCAAATAGAACCCTATTCCCTCCCAAATTACACCCCAATCCCACCCAAATGGCACCCTATTCCCTCCCAAATAGAACCCTATTCCCTCCCAAATGGAGCCCTATTCCCTCCCAAATATCACCATATGGACCCTGGTTTAAAGTAAGGTACCATATGTGGAATTGGGTTCTTGTCACGCCCTGGCAATAGAGAGGTTTTAAATCTCTTTTTTGGTTAGGCCAGGGTATGACTAGGGTGGGCATTCTATGTTCATGTTCTATGTTTTTGATTTGTGTGTTGTTTGGCCGGTTGTGGTTCTCAATCAGAGGCAGCTGTCCATCGTTGTCTCTGATTGAGAACCATACTTAGGTAGCCTTTTCCCCACCTGTGTGGTGTGGTGTGGGTCGTTGCGTTCTGTTTGGCCGGAGCTGTTTCGGTTGGTCCTTTTGCTACGGTGTTTTTTAGTGTTCAGTTCTATTTAATAAATGAGGAACATGAACCACCCTGCTCTTTGGTCCTCAGCTTCTTCCACCAACGGCCGCTACACTTCTATTCTATAGGGGTTTGAACACACTCAATGGTCATCCATTACATCCCTTTATAGTATTAATAGTGCAGGGGAGTACATTGAGTTTAGATCAACCGATCTAAAGGCTGAGGACAAGGAAGGTCTTCAGTGTCATGTAACCTGTAAATGAATGAAGAAGGTCGGTATCTGAAAGGGAGACATTGACCTTCCCTGGGACAGCTTCCCTGACATAGAGTAAGTCTAGTCCTGGACTCCAAATATGGACATGGAGACTGGACATAATGTTTGTCCGGGAAAATGCTATGGAATTACTGCATCTCTTAGTTAGCTCAGCCAAATCCTCCATACATAGTTCAAGTGTGTGTACTATCATTCAATAGGATATATATGGTACCAATCAAAAGTGTTTACAAACCAACTCATTCCAGTGATGAAAAAAAAAATATTATTACTATTTTCTACATTGTAGAATAACAGTGAAAACATCAACATTATGAAATAACAGATTTGGAATCATGTAGTAACCAAGAAAATGTTAAACAAATCAAAATATTTTTTATATTTGAGATTCTTCAAAGTAGCCACCCTTTGCCTTGATGACAGATTTGCACACTCTTGACATTCTCTCAACCAGCTTCAACTGGAATGCTTTTCCAGCAGCCTTGAAGGAGTTCCCATGTATGCTGAACACTTGTTGGCTGCTTCTCCTTCACTCAAATCCCAAACCATCTCAATTGGGTTGAGGTCTGGTGATTAAGGAGGTCAGGTCATCTGATGCAGCACTCCATCACTCTCCTTCTTGGTCAAATAGCCCCTACACAGCCTGGAGGTGTGTTGGGTTTTTGTCCTGTTGAAATACAAATGATAAAGAAAAACCCTGGAATGAGTAGGTGTGTCCAAACTTTGTCCTGGTACTATATATATACATGAAATATAAATCAACATGCGTAATTGGATTAAATGAACCTTCATCCCAAACAGTGTGGAACTCCATTTAAAACACCTACTGTAGGTGTAGGTTTAAAACAATGCAAAAACTAAAGTCTACAGCTTCTTTTCCTCACTGCATCTGTATTTGTATCCCATTGCCTAAACTCTGCTCATCACCAGTCTGGGTTCCTACATCCTTGTCAGCTATTTTCTCACCGAGGCAGGAGCGAGGCGGACATGTTGTTACCACCAGCCTCTGAATGTGATCTGCCTGAGAGGCGAACTCACACCTGCACGGATGAGGGGCAAAGGTCAGAATGAATGGTGTGTTTACCATTGATGTGTGTCTGTGTGTGTGTGTCTGTGTGTCTGTGTGTGTGTGTGTATTGGTCTATCTTAAGACTGGTCCGACATGTGTGAAAATACCCATCCCCTAAAATCACATAGTCATGTTAGTAACCATCCCCTGAAAGCACACATTGTTGATAGTTCCCTTCCCTGAAATAAGACATAGTTGTTAGTTCCCAACCCCTGAAAGCACAGTGTTACCCTCCAAGTGACAGACAAGGACACAGATCTTGTCATGGTAAGTCTTACGTCTTTCCACAAAATAATGTAACATGACAAGTAAGGATGGAAGCAGAGGAGCACCAGTTCACAGCAACAGTATGAGGAAACAGAGTTATATCATCCACTAACTAGCCTGTATGTCAATATATCATTGTTCAACAAATGCTTCTAGTGGATAACTACGGTGGATCCCACACAGTATAGAATTGTGGGTCACACCCAGTATAGTACGATGGATCCCACCCAGTATAGTACGATGGATCCCACCCAGTATAGTACGATGGATCCCACCCAGTATAGTACGAGGGATCCCACCCAGTATAGTACGATGGATCCCACCCAGTATAGTACGATGGATCCCACCCCACCCAGTATAGTACGATGGATCCTACCCCACCCAGTATAGTACGATGGATCCCACCCAGTATAGTATGGTACAGCCACAGACACACACACACACTCACACACACACACACTCACACACACAGACACACACACACACTCACACACACAGCGACAGACACAGACACACACACACACACTCACACATACAGCAACAGACACAGACACACACACACACTCACACATACAGCGACAGACACAGACACACACACACACACTCACACACACAGCGACAGACACAGACACACACACGCACTCACACACACAGCGACAGACACAGACACACACACACACACACTCACACACACAGCGACAGACACAGAGACAGACACAGAGACACACACACACACAGCGACAGACACAGAGACATTATCAGCAGGAGATGGATCATGTAAATGAAACATTGTCTGCGTTAGGGGACGTTTTCTGTATGAGCGAAGAAGAAGCGCGTATCAAATGGGCTGTCTGACTGTGATTCCCCAATGGTACCCTATTCCCTTTGCAGTGCACTACTGTTGACCAGAGTCCTATGGGCCCGTAGTACACTATAGAGGGAGTAGGGTGCCACTTGGGACACTTCCTGAATCTCCCTCCAGATATTTCATCTTCCGAGACGGGGAGAAGGTAAACTGATTTGTTCTCCGTGATCTCAGACAGAGATGCATTACCGTGCGTTGTTCTACACGAGAGGAAGAGGAGAGGAAGAGGAAAGAAGATGAAAGGAAAATGGATGAGAGGAGAAGTAAGGAGGGGGAGTGGGGAAAGGACGTAGAACTAAACTTAAATTTTTACACAACTTTTTTTCCCTACAACAATCATTTTAGTCATTTAGCAGATGCTCCTGTCCAAAGACTAGGTAAAATAACCACATATCACTGCTAGTAAAACCTTTAAAAATAAATGCTCTATCTGCTAATTTATTTATGTGAGTGATGAAGGGCATCTAATGACTTGCTTTTTACCTCCTCCAAACACCAGTCAAGTCAAAAATGTGATGATAACAGTTTATACAGGATGTATAACAGACTTGATAACAGTTTATACAGGATGTATAACAGACTTGATAACAGTTTATACAGGATGTATAACAGACTTGATAACAGTTTATACAGGATGTATAACAGACTTGATAACATAACAGACTTGATAACAGTTTATACAGGATGTATAACAGACTTGATAACATAACAGACTTGATAACAGTTTATACAGGATGTATAACAGACTTGGTAACAGTTTATACAGGATGTATAACAGACTTGATAACAGTTTATACAGGATGTATAACAGACTTGGTAACAGACTTGATAACAGTTTATACAGGATGTATAACAGACTTGATAACAGTTTATACAGGATGTATAACAGACTTGGTAACAGTTTATACAGGATGTATAACAGACTTGATAACAGTTAATACAGGATGTATAACAGACTTGATAACAGTTAATACAGGATGTATAACAGACTTGATAACAGTTTATACAGGATGTATAACAGACTTGATAACAGTTTATACAGGATGTATAACAGACTTGATAACAGTTAATACAGGATGTATAACAGACTTGATAACAGTTAATACAGGATGTATAACAGACTTGATAACAGTTTATACAGGATGTATAACAGACTTGATAACAGTTTATACAGGATGTATAACAGACTTGATAACAGTTTATACAGGATGTATAACAGACTTGATAACATAACATACTTGATAACAGTTTATACAGGATGTATAACAGACTTGATAACAGACTTGATAACAGTTTATACAGGATGTATAACAGACTTGATAACAGACTTGATAACAGTTTATACAGGATGTATAACAGACTTGATAACAGTTTATACAGGATGTATAACAGACTTGATAACAGTTTATACAGGATGTATAACAGACTTGATAACAGTTTATACAGGATGTATAACAGACTTGATAACATAACAGACTTGATAACAGTTTATACAGGATGTATAACAGACTTGATAACATAACAGACTTGATAACAGTTTATACAGGATGTATAACAGACTTGATAACATAACAGACTTGATAACAGTTTATACAGGATGTATAACAGACTTGATAACAGTTAATACAGGATGTATAACAGACTTGATAACAGTTTATACAGGATGTATAACAGACTTGATAACAGACTTGATAACAGTTTATACAGGATGTATAACAGACTTGATAACAGTTTATACAGGATGTATAACAGACTTGATAACATAACAGACTTGATAACAGTTTATACAGGATGTATAACAGACTTGATAACATAACAGACTTGATAACAGTTTATACAGGATGTATAACAGACTTGATAACAGTTAATACAGGATGTATAACAGACTTGATAACAGTTTATACAGGATGTATAACAGACTTGATAACAGACTTGATAACAGTTTATACAGGATGTATAACAGACTTGATAACAGACTTGATAACAGTTTATACAGGATGTATAACAGACTTGATAACAGACTTGATAACAGTTTATACAGGATGTATAACAGACTTGATAACAGTTTATACAGGATGTATAACAGACTTGATAACAGTTTATACAGGATGTATAACAGACTTGATAACATAACAGACTTGATAACAGTTTATACAGGATGTATAACAGACTTGATAACATAACAGACTTGATAACAGTTTATACAGGATGTATAACAGACTTGATAACATAACAGACTTGATAACAGTTTATACAGGATGTATAACAGACTTGATAACAGTTTATACAGGATGTATAACAGACTTGATAACAGTTAATACAGGATGTATAACAGACTTGATAACAGTTTATACAGGATGTATAACAGACTTGATAACAGACTTGATAACAGTTTATACAGGATGTATAACAGACTTGATAACAGTTTATACAGGATGTATAACAGACTTGATAACAGTTTATACAGGATGTATAACAGACTTGATAACAGTTTATACAGGATGTATAACAGACTTGATAACAGTTTATACAGGATGTATAACAGACTTGATAACAGTTTATACAGGATGTATAACAGACTTGATAACAGTTTATACAGGATGTATAACAGACTTGATAACAGTTAATACAGGATGTATAACAGACTTGATAACAGTTTATACAGGATGTATAACAGACTTGATAACAGTTTATACAGGATGTATAACAGACTTGATAACAGTTTATACAGGATGTATAACAGACTTGATAACAGTTTATACAGGATGTATAACAGACTTGATAACAGTTTATACAGGATGTATAACAGACTTGATAACAGTTTATACAGGATTTATAACAGACTTGATAACAGTTTATACAGGATGTATAACAGACTTGATAACAGTTTATACAGGATGTATAACAGACTTGGTAACAGTTTATACAGGATGTATAACAGACTTGATAACAGTTAATACAGGATGTATAACAGACTTGGTAACAGTTTATACAGGATGTATTACAGACTTGATAACAGTTTATACAGGATGTATAACAGACTTGATAACAGTTTATACAGGATGTATAACAGACTTGATAACAGTTTATACAGGATGTATAACAGACTTGATAACAGTTTATACAGGATGTATAACAGACTTGATAACGGTTTATACAGGATGTATAACAGACTTGATAACAGTTTATACAGGATGTATAACAGACTTGATAACAGTTTATACAGGATGTATAACAGACTTGATAACAGTTTATACAGGATGTATAACAGACTTGATAACAGTTTATACAGGATGTATAACAGACTTGATAACAGTTTATACAGGATGTATAACAGACTTGATAACAGACTTGATAACAGTTTATACAGGATGTATAACAGACTTGATAACAGACTTGATAACAGTTTATACAGGATGTATAACAGACTTGATAACAGACTTGATAACAGTTTATACAGGATGTATAACAGACTTGATAACAGTTTATACAGGATGTATAACAGACTTGATAACAGTTTATACAGGATGTATAACAGACTTGATAACAGTTTATACAGGATGTATAACAGACTTGAAAACAGTTAATACAGGATGTATAACAGACTTGATAACATAACAGACTTGATAACAGTTTATACAGGATGTATAACAGACTTGATAACAGTTTATACAGGATGTATAACAGACTTGATAACAGTTTATACAGGATGTATAACAGACTTGATAACAGTTTATACAGGATGTATAACAGACTTGATAACAGTTTATACAGGATGTATAACAGACTTGATAACAGTTTATACAGGATGTATAACAGACTTGATAACAGTTTATACAGGATGTATAACAGACTTGATAACAGTTTATACAGGAGGTATAACAGACTTGATAACAGTTTATACAGGATGTATAACAGACTTGATAACAGTTTATACAGGATGTATAACAGACTTGATAACAGTTTATACAGGATGTATAACAGACTTGATAACAGTTTATACAGGATGTATAACAGACTTGATAACAGTTTATACAGGATGTATAACAGACTTGATAACAGTTTATACAGGATGTATAACAGACTTGATAACAGTTTATACAGGATGTATAACAGACTTGGTAACAGTTTATACAGGATGTATAACAGACTTGATAACAGTTTATACAGGATGTATAACAGACTTGATAACAGTTAATACAGGATGTATAACAGACTTGATAACAGTTTATACAGGATGTATAACAGACTTGATAACAGTTTATACAGGATGTATAACAGACTTGATAACAGTTTATACAGGATGTATAACAGACTTGGTAACAGTTTATACAGGATGTATAACAGACTTGATAACAGTTTATACAGGATGTATAACAGACTTGATAACAGTTTATACAGGATGTATAACAGACTTGATAACAGTTAATACAGGATGTATAACAGACTTGATAACAGTTAATACAGGATGTATAACAGACTTGATAACAGTTTATACAGGATGTATAACAGACTTGATAACAGTTTATACAGGATGTATAACAGACTTGATAACAGTTTATACAGGATGTATAACAGACTTGATAACAGTTTATACAGGATGTATAACAGACTTGATAACAGTTTATACAGGATGTATAACAGACTTGATAACAGTTTATACAGGATGTGTAACAGACTTGATAACAGTTTATACAGGATGTATAACAGACTTGATAACAGTTTATACAGGATGTATAACAGACTTGATAACAGTTTATACAGGATGTATAACAGACTTGATAACAGTTAATACAGGATGTATAACAGACTTGGTAACAGTTTATACAGGATGTATAACAGACTTGATAACAGTTTATACAGGATGTATAACAGACTTGATAACAGTTTATACAGGATGTATAACAGACTTGATAACAGTTTATACAGGATGTATAACAGACTTGATAACAGTTTATACAGGATGTATAACAGACTTGATAACAGTTTATACAGGATGTATAACAGACTTGATAACAGTTTATACAGGATGTATAACAGACTTGATAACAGTTTATACAGGATGTATAACAGACTTGATAACAGTTAATACAGGATGTATAACAGACTTGATAACAGTTTATACAGGATGTATAACAGACTTGATAACAGTTTATACAGGATGTATAACAGACTTGATAACAGTTTATACAGGATGTATAACAGACTTGATAACAGTTTATACAGGATGTATAACAGACTTGATAACAGTTTATACAGGATGTATAACAGACTTGATAACAGTTTATACAGGATGTATAACAGACTTGATAACAGTTTATACAGGATGTATAACAGACTTGATAACAGTTTATACAGGATGTATAACAGACTTGATAACAGTTTATACAGGATGTATAACAGACTTGATAACAGTTTATACAGGATGTATAACAGACTTGATAACAGTTTATACAGGATGTATAACAGACTTGATAACAGTTTATACAGGATGTATAACAGACTTGATAACAGTTTATACAGGATGTATAACAGACTTGATAACAGTTTATACAGGATGTATAACAGACTTGATAACAGTTTATACAGGATGTATAACAGACTTGATAACAGTTTATACAGGATGTATAACAGACTTGATAACAGTTTATACAGGATGTATAACAGACTTGATAACAGTTAATACAGGATGTATAACAGACTTGATAACAGTTTATACAGGATGTATAACAGACTTGATAACAGTTTATACAGGATGTATAACAGACTTGACTTCAAACAGCTGATTTCCTCTTTAACTAACAGATGCAGTTTATTCAATATGCATTTCAGTCATATGGCAGGTGGTCGTATTTAGATATGCATCAGATCAGTGCAGCTATTCAACTAAAGTAGGTTTTAAACTAACACATATCATCATCATTATTGCGAGTAAAACGTTTTTCAAAATACCTGCTGAAAGTAATAACAAGTAATACAGTTTAGTGGTGTTGAAAATCAGGGGTTGAAGCCCCTAGTGGAGTCGTGGGGGAAATGCATTGTGGTTGGCTAATATACAGTTGAATTCGGAAGTTTACATACACTTAGGTTGGAGTCATTAGAACTCATTTTTCAACCACTCCACACATTTCTTGTTAATTAACAAACTATAGTTTTGGCAAGTCGGATAGGATATCTACTTTGTGCATGACACAAGTAATTTTTCCAACAATTGTTGACAGACATTATTTCACTACTAATAGTCACGACTCCTACCGAAGGTGGCTCCCCCTTCCTGTTCGGGTGGCGCTCGGCGATCGTCGTCTCCGGCCTCCTCGCTGCCACTGATCCCTTTTCCCCCTTTCTGTTTATTGGTTTCACCTGTGTTCATTTTAGGCTGATTGGTCGGGCTTTATTTACCAGCAGGCCCACCTTCAAACTCACTGCCTCTTAGCTTGACATCAACGGGAAAATCAAAAGATAAAATAATTGTTGACCTCCACAAGTCTGGTTCATTCTTGGGAGCAATTTTCAAACACCTGAAGGTACCACATTCATCTGTACAAACAGTAGTACGCAAGTATAAACACCATTGGACCACCCAGCCATCATACCACTCAGGAAGGAGATGCATTCTGTCTACTAGAGATGAATGTACTTTGGTGCGAAAAGTGCGAATTAATCTCAGAAGATGCTGGAGGAAACAGGTACAAAAGTATCTATATCCACAGTAAAACGAGTCCTATATCGACATAACCTGACAGGCTGCTCAGCAAGGAAGAAGCCACTGCTCCAAAACCGCCATAAAAAAGCCAGCCTACGGTTTACAACTGCACATGGGGACAAATATCGTAGTTTTTGGAGAAATGTCCTCTGGTCTGATGAAACAAAAATAGAACTGTTAGGGCATAATAACCATCATTATGTTTGGAGGAAAAAGGGGGAGACTTGCAAGTCGAAGAACACCATCCCAACCGTGATGCACGGGGGTGGCAGCATCATGTTGTGGGGGTGCTTTGCTGCAGGAGGGACTTGTGCACTTCACAAAATAGATGGTTGCATAAGGAATAAAAATTAGGTGGATAGATTGAAGCAACATCTCAAGACATCAGTCAGGAAGCTTGGTCGCAAATGGGTCTCACAAATGGACAATGACCACAAACATACTTCCAAAGTTGTGGCAAAATCGCTTAAGGACAACACATTTAAGGTGGTGGAGTGGCCTTCACAAAGCCCTGACCTCAATCCCATAGAACATTTGTGGGCAGAACTGAAAAAACGTGTGCTAGCAAGGAGGCCTACAAACCTGACTCAGTTACACCAGCTCTGTCAGGAGGAATGGGCCAATATTCACCCATCTTGTAGTGGGAAGTTTGTGGTAGGCCACCTGGGGGGGGGGGGGGTATTAAGAGTACAGATGATTGTATGGGTCAATATACAAATGTTCTTTAGGAAAAGTACTTTTATCGAGTAAGCTATTTATTGGTACCTTTTCATTTTGATAAGAGATGAACATGTAATGAATTGAAGGTTATTTGTTCAAATGTACCAATGTTAAGGTTATGTTATTATTTGAAAGTGCTTGCACAAAGGAGAGTAACATCTCATCCTGTGTTCTTGGAATCTGGGGTGGGGGGGGGTCTCCATATCCTCAAGTGTCTCTTTTCTGTCTCTAGTGTCCCCCACTGTTCCATTGTCCTTCTGTCTCTATTGTCCCCACTGTTCCATTGTCCTTCTGTCTCTATTGTCCCCACTGTTCCATTGTCCTTCTGTCTCTAATGTCCCCACTGTTCCATTGTTCTTCTGTCTCTAATGCCCCCCACTGTTCCATTGTCCTTCTGTCTCTAATGTCCCCACTGTTCCATTGTCCTTCTGTCTCTAATGTCCCTCACTGTTCCATTGTCCTTCGGTCTCTAATGCCCCCAACTGTTCCATTGTCCTTCTGTCTCTAATGTCCCCACTGTTCCATTGTCCTTCTGTCTCTAATGCCCCCCACTGTTCCATTGTCCTTCTGTCTCTAATGTCCCCACTGTTCCATTGTCCTTCTGTCTCTAATGTCCCCACTGTTCCATTGTCCTTCTGTCTCTAATGCCCCCCACTGTTCCATTGTCCTTCTGTCTCTAATGTCCCCACTGTTCCATTGTCCTTCTGTCTCTAATGTCCCCACTGTTCCATTGTCCTTCTGTCTCTAATGTCCCCACTGTTCCATTGTCCCCACTGTTCCATTGTCCTTCTGTCTCTAATGTCCCCACTGTTCCATTGTCCTTCTGTCTCTGTCCCCACTGTTCAATTGTCCTTCTGTCTCTGTCCCCACTGTTCCATTGTCCTTCTGTCTCTGTCCCCACTGTTCCATTGTCCTTCTGTCTCTAATGCCCCCACTGTTACATTGTCCTTCTGTCTCTAAAGTCCCCACTGTTCCATTGTCCTTCTGTCTCTAATGCCCCCCACTGTTCCATTGTCCTTCTGTCTCTAATGTCCCCCCTGGTCCATTGTCCTTCTGTCTCTAATGTCCCCAATGTTACGTTGTCCTTCTGTCTCTAATTCCCCCACTGTTCCACTGTCCTTCTGTCTCTAATGCCCCCACTGTTCCATTGTCCTTCTGTCTCTAATGTCCCCCACTGTTCCATTGTCCTTCTGTCTCTAATGTCCCTAGCTGTTCCAATGTCCTTCTGTCTCTAATGTCCTCACTGTTCCATTGTCCTTCTATCTCTAATGTCCCCACTGTTCCATTGTCCTTCTGTCTATAATGCCCCCACTGTTCCATTGTCCTTCTGTCTCTAAAGTCCCCACTGTTCCATTATCCTTCTGTCTCTGTCCCCACTGTTCCATTGTCCTTCTGTCTCTAATGCCCCCACTGTTCCATTGTCCTTCTGTCTCTAATGTCCCCCACTGTTCCATTGTCCTTCTGTCTCTAATGTCCCCACTGTTACATTGTCCTTCTGTCTCTAATGCCCCCACTGTTCCACTGTCCTTCTGTCTCTAATGCCCCCACTGTTCCATTGTCCTTCTGTCTCTAATGTCCACACTGTTCCATTGTCCTTCTGTCTCTAATGTCCCCCACTGTTCCATTGTCCTTCTGTCTCTAATGCCCCCACTGTTCCATTGTCCTTCTGTCTCTAATGCCCCCACTGTTCCATTGTCCTTCTGTATCTAATGTCCACCACTGTTCCATTGTCCTTCTGTCTCTAATGCCCCCACTGTTCCATTGTCCTTCTGTCTCTAATGTCCCCATTGTTCCATTGTCATTCTGTCTCTAATGCCCCCACTGTTCAATTGTCCTTCTGTCTCTGTCCCCACTGTTCCATTGTCCTTCTGTCTCTAATGTCCCCACTGTTCCATTGTCCTTCTGTCTCTGTTCCCACTGTTCAATTGTCCTTCTGTCTCTGTCCCCACTGTTCCATTGTCCTTCTGTCTCTGTCCCCACTGTTCCATTGTCCTTCTGTCTCTAATGTCCCCACTGTTCCATTGTCCTTCTGTCTCTGTCCCCACTGTTCCATTGTCCTTCTGTCTCTAATGCCCCCACTGTTACATTGTCCTTCTGTCTCTAAAGTCCCCACTGTTCCATTGTCCTTCTGTCTCTAATGCCCCCACTGTTACATTGTCCTTCTGTCTCTAATGTCCCCACTGTTCCATTGTCCTTCTGTCTCTAATGTCCCCACTGTTCCATTGTCCTTCTGTCTCTGTCCCCACTGTTCCATTGTCCTTCTGTCTCTAATGTCCCCACTGTTCCATTGTCCTTCTGTCTCTGTCCCCACTGTTCCATTGTCCTTCTGTCTCTAATGCCCCCACTGTTCCATTGTCCTTCTGTCTCTAATGTCCCCACTGTTCCATTGTCCTTCTGTCTCTATTGTCCCCACTGTTCCATTGTCCTTCTGTCTCTGTCCCCACTGTTCCATTGTCCTTCTGTCTCTAATCTCCCCACTGTTCCATTGTCCTTCTGTCTCTAATGCCCCCACGGTTTCCTTTCCAATGTTTCATCTGTCAGATCAACACCATACCATCATGTTTAATCCCTCTCTTCAGATCAACACCATACCATCATGTTAATCCCTCTCTTCAGATCAACACCATACCATCATGTTTAATCCCTCTCTTCAGATCAACACCATACCATCATGTTTAATCCCTCTCTTCAGATCAACACCCTGCCATCATGTTTAATCCCTCTCTTCAGATCAACATCATACCATCATGTTTAATCCCTCTCTTCAGATCAACACCATACCATCATGTTTAATCCCTCTCTTCAGATTAACACCATACCATCATGTTTAATCCCTCTCTTCAGATTAACACCATACCATCATGTTTAATCCCTCTCTTCAGATCAACACCATACCATAATTGTAATCCCTCTCTTCAGATCAACACCATACCATCATGTTTAATCCCTCTCTTCAGATCAACACCATACCATCATGTTAATCCCTCTCTTCAGATCAACACCATACCATAATTTTAATCCCTCTCTTCAGATCAACACCATACCATCATGTTTAATCCCTCTCTTCAGATTAACACCATACCATCATGTTTAATCCCTCTCTTCAGATCAACACCATACCATCATGTTTAATCCCTCTCTTCAGATCAACACCATACCATCATGTTTAATCCCTCTCTTCAGATCAACACCATACCATAATTGTAATCCCTCTCTTCAGATCAACACCATACCATCATGTTTAATCCCTCTCTTCAGATCAACACCATACCATCATGTTAATCCCTCTCTTCAGATCAACACCATACCATAATTTTAATCCCTCTCTTCAGATCAACACCATACCATCATGTTTAATCCCTCTCTTCAGATCAACACCATACCATCATGTTTAATCCCTCTCTTCAGATCAACACCATACCATCATGTTTAATCCCTCTCTTCAGATCAACACCATACCATCATGTTTAATCCCTCTCTTCAGATCAACACCATACCATCATGTTTAATCCCTCTCTTCAGATCAACACCATACCATCATTTTAATCCCTCTCTTCAGATCAACACCATACCATCATTTTAATCCCTCTCTTCAGATCAACACCATACCATCATGTTTAATCCCTCTCTTCAGATCAACATCATACCATCATGTTTAAGCCCTCTCTTCAGATCAACACCATACCATCATTTTAATCCCTCTCTTCAGATCAACATCATACCATCATTTTAATCCCTCTCTTCAAATCAACACCATACCATCATGTTTAATCCCTCTCTTCAGATTAACACCATACCATCATGTTTAATCCCTCTCTTCAGATCAACACCATACCATCATGTTTAATCCCTCTCTTCAGATCAACACCATACCATCATGTTTAATCCCTCTCTTCAGATCAACACCATACCATCATTTTAATCCCTCTCTTCAGATCAACATCATACCATCATTTTAATCCCTCTCTTCAGATCAACACCATACCATCATTTTAATCCCTCTCTTCAGATCAACACCATACCATCATGTTAAACCCTCTCTTCAGATCAACACCATACCATCATGTTTAGTCCCTCTCTTCAGATCAACATCATACCATCATGTTTAATCCCTCTCTTCAGATCAACACCATACCATCATGTTTAATCCCTCTCTTCAGATCAACACCATACCATCATGTTTAATCCCTCTCTTCAGATCAACACCATACCATCATTTTAATCCCTCTCTTCAGATCAACATCATACCATCATTTTAATCCCTCTCTTCAGATCAACACCATACCATCATTTTAATCCCTCTCTTCAGATCAACACCATACCATCATGTTAAACCCTCTCTTCAGATCAACACCATACCATCATGTTTAATCCCTCTCTTCAGATCAACATCATACCATCATGTTTAATCCCTCTCTTCAGATTAACACCATAACATAATGTTTAATCCCTCTCTTCAGATTAACATCATACCATCATGTTTAATCCCTCTCTTCAGATCAACACCATACCATCATTTTAATCCCTCTCTTCAGATCAACATCATACCATCATGTTTTTTTCCTCTCTCTTTATATTCTCAAAATTTCTTTGACAGTAAACTGCTGCCATTGCACACGCACACTCACACTCACACACAGTGTGTGGAATGTGGAATGGAATGGTTGTTGGAATGATGGTCACAGTTCTACTCGGAATGTGTAGAATCTGAATGTGGAACAGTTCTGGTAATTATGACAGGGATGCTGGGGATGATGGCTGGTGAGAGATGGATAAGACACGGATAGAAGGTCATTTCCTGTAAAGCCCACTGTGAATGAGTAAGAAATAGCTGTTGAGCAGATTCCACCAGAAATTGGAAGAGACATGCCAACAGGTTGTCTGTGAGGCAGACGGATGGACAGGAGGTAGATTCAAGGGATATGATACTACAGTCCAGAGAGAGAGAGAGAGAGAGAGAGAGAAATCGAGAAAGTGTAGAAAGAGAGAATTAGATCAAGTGAGAGAGAGAAAGAGAGAGAGAGAGAGAGAGAGAGAGAGAGAGAGAGAGAGAGAGAGACAGAGGGACAGAGAGACAGAGAGACAGAGAGAGAGAGAGAGAGAGAGAGAGAGAGAGAGAGAGAGACAGAGGGACAGAGAGACAGAGAGACAGAGAGAGAGAGAGAGGAAGAGAGAGAGAGACAGAGAGACAGAGGGACAGAGAGACAGAGAGATAAGGCATTGAGTAAGTAATCTCAACGCCTCATTCTATTCTAATGGAAAACACAATAATTGCATCCGAAATAGCACCCTATTCCCTACATAGTGCACTACTTTTGACCAGAGCCACATGGACTATGAAGAGAATAGGGTGCCATTTGGGACACACATTTATCAATCTTGCTGCTGGAACATTTGGACATTTCTTGGCTCACCTGTTACCATGGACCCTGCAGGTCCCAGATGCTGCACAGTAACCGGCCATAAAGATCTCCCTTCGCCACACAATCGCTCCATCACCACGCCTGTATGTTCCTATACAACCATCATCAATATTTGTTTAGATGTTGCAATGATTATCATCATCTCTGTCGTCGTTTTTTCCGTGGTTCTTCTTCAAGACCTGGGTTCAAATAGAATTTGAAAATAATGTAAAATACTTTATCTGGGCTCGACCAATAGAACGGTGATAAAAATGCACACTGAACAGAATACATCCTAGCACCATACACTGAACAGAGTACATCTATCTCAGCACCATACACTGAACAGAATACATCCTAGCACCATACACTGAACAGAGTACATCTATCTCAGCACCATACACTGAGCAGAATACATCTCAGCACCATACACTGAACAGAATACATCTTAGCACCATACACTGAACATAATACATCTCAGCACCATACACTGAACAGAGTACATCTATCTCAGCACCATACACTGAACAGAATACATCTATCTCAGCACCATACACTGAACAGAGTACATCTATCTCAGCCCCATACACTGAACAGAATACATCTATCTCAGCACCATACACTGAACAGAATACATCTATCTCAGCACCATACACTGAACAGAATACATCTATCTCAGCACCATACACTGAACAGAGTACATCTATCTCAGCACCATACACTGAACAGAATACATATATCTCAGCACCATACACTGAACAGAGTACATCTATCTCAGCCCCATACACTGAACAGAATACATCCTAGCACCATACACTGAACAGAATACATCTATCTCAGCACCATACACTGAACAGAATACATCCTAGCACCATACACTGAACAGAATACATCTATCTCAGCACCATACACTGAACAGAATACATCTATCTCAGCACCATACACTGAACAGAGTACATCTATCTCAGCACCATACACTGAACAGAATACATCTATCTCAGCACCATACACTGAACAGAGTACATCCTAGCACCATACACTGAACAGAATACATCCTAGCACCATACACTGATCAGAATACATCTATCTCAGCACCATACACTGAAGAGAGTACATCTATCTCAGCACCATACACTGAACAGAATACATCCTAGCACCATACACTGAACAGAGTACATCTATCTCAGCACCATACACTGAACAGAATACATCCTAGCACCATACACTGAACAGAGTACATCTATCTCAGCACCATACACTGAACAGAATACATCTATCTCAGCACCATACACTGAACAGAATACATCTATCTCAGCACCATACACTGAACAGAATACATATATCTCAGCCCCATACACTGAACAGAGTACATATATCTCAGCACCATACACTGAACAGAGTACATCTATCTCAGCCCCATACACTGAACAGAATACATCTATCTCAGCCCCATACACTGAACAGAGTACATCTATCTCAGCACCATACACTGGACAGAATACATCCTAGCACCATACACTGAACAGAGTACATCTATCTCAGCACCATACACTGGACAGAATACATCCTAGCACCATACACTGAACAGAGTACATCTATCTCAGCACCATACACTGAACAGAGTACATCTATCTCAGCACCATACACTGAACAGAATACATCCTAGCACCATACACTGAACAGAATACATCTATCTCAGCACCATACACTGAACAGAATACATCTATCTCAGCACCATACACTGAACAGAATACATCCTAGCACCATACACTGAACAGAATACATCTATCTCAGCACCATACACTGAACATAATACATCTCAGCACCATACACTGAACAGAGTACATCTATCTCAGCACCATACACTGAACAGAATACATCTATCTCAGCACCATACACTGAACAGAATACATCTATCTCAGCCCCATACACTGAACAGAGTACATCTATCTCAGCACCATACACTGAACAGAGTACATCTATCTCAGCACCATACACTGAACAGAATACATCTATCTCAGCACCATACACTGAACAGAGTACATCTATCCTAGCACCATACACTGAACAGAGTACATCCTAGCACCATACACTGAGCAGAATACATCCTAGCACCATACACTGAACAGAATACATCCTAGCACCATACACTGATCAGAATACATCCTAGCACCATACACTGAGCAGAATACATCCTAGCACCATACACTGATCAGAATACATCCTAGCACCATACACTGAACAGAATACATCCTAGCACCATACACTGATCAGAATACATCCTAGCACCATACACTGAACAGAATACATCCTAGCACCATACACTGAACAGAGTACATATATCTCAGCACCATACACTGAACAGAATACATCCTAGCACCATACACTGAACAGAATACATCCTAGCACCATACACTGAACAGAATACATCCTAGCACCATACACTGATCAGAATACATCCTAGCACCATACACTGAACAGAATACATCCTAGCACCATACACTGAGCAGAATACATCCTAGCACCATACACTGAACAGAATACATCCTAGCACCATACACTGATCAGAATACATCCTAGCACCATACACTGATCAGAATACATCCTAGCACCATACACTGAACAGAATACATCCTAGCACCATACACTGAACAGAATACATCTATCTCAGCACCATACACTGATCAGAATACATCCTAGCACCATACACTGAACAGAATACATCTATCTCAGCACCATACACTGATCAGAATACATCCTAGCACCATACACTGAACAGAGTACATCTATCTCAGCACCATACACTGAACAGAATACATCTTAGCACCATACACTGAACATAATACATCTCAGCACCATACACTGAACAGAGTACATATATCTCAGCACCATACACTGAACAGAATACATCCTAGCACCATACACTGAACAGAATACATCCTAGCACCATACACTGAACAGAATACATCTATCTCAGCACCATACACTGAACAGAATACATCCTAGCACCATACACTGAACAGAATACATCCTAGCACCATACACTGATCAGAATACATCCTAGCACCATACACTGAACAGAATACATCCTAGCACCATACACTGATCAGAATACATCCTAGCACCATACACTGAACAGAATACATCCTAGCACCATACACTGAACAGAATACATCTATCTCAGCACCATACACTGATCAGAATACATCCTAGCACCATACACTGAACAGAATACATCTATCTCAGCACCATACACTGATCAGAATACATCCTAGCACCATACACTGAACAGAGTACATCTATCTCAGCACCATACACTGAACAGAGTACATCTATCTCAGCACCATACACTGAACAGAATACATCTATCTCAGCACCATACACTGAACAGAATACATCCTAGCACCATACACTGAACAGAATACATCTATCTCAGCACCATACACTGAACAGAGTACATCTATCTCAGCACCATACACTGAACAGAATACATCCTAGCACCATACACTGAACAGAATACATCTATCTCAGCACCATACACCGAACAGAATACATCCTAGCACCATACACTGAACAGAATACATCCTAGCACCATACACTGAACAGAATACATCTATCTCAGCACCATACACTGAACAGAATACATATATCTCAGCACCATACACTGAACAGAATACATCCTAGCACCATACACTGAACAGAATACATCTATCTCAGCACCATACACTGAACAGAATACATCTATCTCAGCACCATACACTGAACAGAGTACATCTATCTCAGCCCCATACACTGAACAGAATACATCCTAGCACCATACACTGAACAGAATACATCTATCTCAGCACCATACACTGAACAGAATACATCCTAGCACCATACACTGAACAGAATACATCTATCTCAGCACCATACACTGAACAGAATACATCCTAGCACCATACACTGAACAGAATACATCTATCTCAGCACCATACACTGAACAGAATACATCCTAGCACCATACACTGAACAGAATACATCCTAGCACCATACACTGAACAGAATACATCTATCTCAGCACCATACACCGAACAGAATGCATCTATCTCAGCACCATACACTGAACAGAGTACATCTATCTCAGCACCATACACTAAACAGAGTACATCCTAGCACCATACACTGAACAGAATACATCCTAGCACCATACACTGAACAGAATACATCTATCTCAGCACCATACACCGAACAGAATACATCCTAGCACCATACACTGAACAGAATACATCCTAGCACCATACACTGAACAGAATACATCTATCTCAGCACCATACACTGAACAGAATACATCTATCTCAGCACCATACACTGAACAGAGTACATCTATCTCAGCACCATACACTGAACAGAATACATCTATCTCAGCACCATACACTGAACAGAGTACATCCTAGCACCATACACTGAACAGAATACATCCTAGCACCATACACTGATCAGAATACATCTATCTCAGCACCATACACTGAAGAGAGTACATCTATCTCAGCACCATACACTGAACAGAATACATCCTAGCACCATACACTGAACAGAGTACATCTATCTCAGCACCATACACTGAACAGAATACATCCTAGCACCATACACTGAACAGAGTACATCTATCTCAGCACCATACACTGAACAGAATACATCTATCTCAGCACCATACACTGAACAGAATACATCTATCTCAGCACCATACACTGAACAGAATACATATATCTCAGCCCCATACACTGAACAGAGTACATATATCTCAGCACCATACACTGAACAGAGTACATCTATCTCAGCCCCATACACTGAACAGAATACATCTATCTCAGCCCCATACACTGAACAGAGTACATCTATCTCAGCACCATACACTGGACAGAATACATCCTAGCACCATACACTGAACAGAGTACATCTATCTCAGCACCATACACTGGACAGAATACATCCTAGCACCATACACTGAACAGAGTACATCTATCTCAGCACCATACACTGAACAGAGTACATCTATCTCAGCACCATACACTGAACAGAATACATCCTAGCACCATACACTGAACAGAATACATCTATCTCAGCACCATACACTGAACAGAATACATCTATCTCAGCACCATACACTGAACAGAGTACATATATCTCAGCACCATACACTGAACAGAATACATCTATCTCAGCACCATACACTGAACAGAATACATCTATCTCAGCACCATACACTGAACAGAGTACATCTATCTCAGCCCCATACACTGAACAGAGTACATCTATCTCAGCACCATACACTGAACAGAATACATCCTAGCACCATACACTGAACAGAATACATCTATCTCAGCACCATACACTGAACAGAATACATCTATCTCAGCACCATACACTGAACAGAATACATCCTAGCACCATACACTGAACAGAATACATCTATCTCAGCACCATACACTGAACAGAGTACATCTATCTCAGCACCATACACTGGACAGAATACATATATCTCAGCACCATACACTGGACAGAATACATCTATCTCAGCACCATACACTGAACAGAATACATCCTAGCACCATACACTGAACAGAATACATCTCAGCACCATACACTGAACAGAATACATCTATCTCAGCACCATACACTGAACAGAATACATCTATCTCAGCACCATACACTGAACAGAGTACATATATCTCAGCACCATACACTGAACAGAATACATCTATCTCAGCACCATACACTGAACAGAATACATCTATCTCAGCACCATACACTGAACAGAGTACATATATCTCAGCACCATACACTGAACAGAATACATCTATCTCAGCACCATACACTGAACAGAATACATCTATCTCAGCACCATACACTGAACAGAGTACATATATCTCAGCACCATACACTGAACAGAGTACATCTATCTCAGCACCATACACTGAACAGAATACATCCTAGCACCATACACTGAACAGAGTACATCTATCTCAGCACCATACACTGAACAGAATACATCCTAGCACCATACACTGAACAGAGTACATCTATCTCAGCACCATACACTGAACAGAATACATCTATCTCAGCACCATACACTGAACAGAATACATCTATCTCAGCACCATACACTGAACAGAATACATATATCTCAGCCCCATACACTGAACAGAGTACATATATCTCAGCACCATACACTGAACAGAGTACATCTATCTCAGCCCCATACACTGAACAGAATACATCTATCTCAGCCCCATACACTGAACAGAGTACATCTATCTCAGCCCCATACACTGGACAGAATACATATATCTCAGCACCATACACTGAACAGAATACATCTATCTCAGCACCATTTATTGAACAGAATACATCTATCTCAGCACCATACACTGAACAGAATACATCTTAGCACCATACACTGAACAGAATACATCCTAGCACCATACACTGAACAGAGTACATATATCTCAGCACCATACACTGAACAGAGTACATCTATCTCAGCACCATACACTGAACAGAGTACATCTATCTCAGCCCCATACACTGAACAGAATACATCTATCTCAGCCCCATACACTGAACAGAATACATCCTAGCACCATACACTGAACAGAGTACATATATCTCAGCACCATACACTGAACAGAGTACATCTATCTCAGCACCATACACTGAACAGAGTACATCTATCTCAGCACCATACACTGAACAGAGTACATCTATCTCAGCCCCATACACTGAACAGAGTACATCTATCTCAGCACCATACACTGAACAGAGTACATCTATCTCAGCACCATACACTGAACAGAATACATCTATCTCAGCACCATACACTGAACAGAATACATCTATCTCAGCACCATACACTGAACAGAGTACATCTATCTTAGCACCATACACTGAACAGAATACATCCTAGCACCATACACTGAACAGAATACATCTATCTCAGCACCATACACTGAACAGAATACATTGCCTTCCTTGGGATTAAATACTATGTGAGAATGTAACAATGACTTTACCCAGATGAGTACCCCGTTCTGTAAGTGACTTCTAGAAGCACCAGCACATCTAAACTCTACCTGAACCAGCTCTGTCTTCTTCTGGTGTTCTGGTGGTACAGAATGAACCAGCTCTGTCTTCTTCTGGTGTTCTGGTGGTACAGAATGAACCAGCTGTCTATTTCGGGTGTTCTGGTGATGACAGAATATCTCTATCTTCTTCTGGTGTTCTGGTGGTACAGAATGAACCAGCTCTGTCTACTTCTGGTGTTCTGGTGGCACAGAATGAACCATCTGTCTACTTCTGGTGTTCTGGTTGTACAGAATGAATGACAGTCCATCATTACTTTAAGACATGAACGTTAGCCAATAAAGAACATTTCAAGTATTTTGAAAGTTTCTTCAAGCACTATGATGAAACTGGCTCTCATGAGAAGAGACACGGGAAAGGCAGAGGATAAAGTTCATTAGCGTTACCAGCCTCATAAGTCCAAATTGCTTCACAGAGTTCAAGTAACAGACACATCTCAAAATCAACTATTCAGAGGAGACTGTATGAATCAGGCCTTCATGGTCGAATTGCTGCAAAGAAACCACCACTAAAGCACACCAATAAGAAGAAGAGACTTGCTTGGTTCAAGACACAAGAGCAATGGACATTAGACTGGTGGAAATCTGTCCTTTGGTCTGGAGTCCAAATTTGAGATGTTGGGCTCTAACCGCCGTGTCTTTGTGAGACGCAGTAGGTGAACGGATCTCCGCACTTGTGTTTCCCACCGTGAAGCATGGAGGAGGAGGTGTGATGATGTGCGAGTGCTTTGCTGGTCACACTGTTGTGATTTATTTATAATTCAAGGCATAATTAAACAGCATGGCTACCACAGAATTCTGCAGCGATTCACCATCCCGTCTGGTTTGTGCTTAGTGGGACTATCATTTGTTTTTTAACCTCTCTGATCTCCCAAACCCGGATCCGGTATCGTGACTACAGCCTCAAGTTCATTACCATAACGCAACGTTAACTATTCATGAAAATAAATGAAATAAATGAAATGAAATAAATATGCCATCTCTCAAGCTTAGCCTTTTGTAAACAACACTGTCATCTCAGATTTTCAAAATATGCTTCTCAACCATAGGAAAACAATAATTTGTGTAAAAGTAGCTAGCTAGCGTAGCATTTAGCGTTAGCATTAGCGTTAGCATCCAGCACGCAACATTTCAACAAAAACATAAAAGCCTTCAAATAAAATAATTTACCTTTGAAGAACTTCTGATGTTTTCAATGAGGAGACTCTCAGTTAGATAGCAGATGCTCAGTTTTTCCAAAAAGATTCTTTGTGTATTAGAAATAGCTCCGTTTTATACATCACATTTGGCTACCAAAAAAACCCGAAAATTCAGTCCTCAAAACGCAAACTTTTTTCCAAATTAACTCCATAATATCGACTGAAAACATGGCAAACGTTGTTTAGAATCAATCCTCAAGGTGTTTTTCACATATCTCTTCATTGATATATCGTTCTTGGACGCATGGTTTCTCCCCTCAATCCAATGGAAAAGTACAAGCAGCTGGCAATTGCGCACCGAATTCCACGCAGGACACCAGGCGGACACTTGGAAAATGTAGTCTCTTATGGTCAATCTTCCAATGATATGCCTACAAATACGTCACAATGCTGCTAACACATTGGGGGAACGACAGAAAGTGTAGGCTCATTCCTTGCGCAATCACAGCCATATAAGGAGACAATGGAAAACAGAGCTTCAGAAATTCTGCTCATTTCCTGGTTGACGCATCATCTTGGTTTCGCCTGTAGAATGAGTTCTGGGGCACTTACAGACAATATCTTTGCAGATTCTGAAACTTCAGAGTGTTTTCTTTCAAAAACTGTCAAGAATATGCATAGTCGAGCATCTTTTCGTGACAAAATATCGCGCTTAAAACGGGAACGTTTTTTATCCAAAAATGAAATAGCGCCCCTAGAGATCAAAGAGGTTAACAGGACAATGACCCAACACACTACAAGATGGGGTAAGGGCTATTTGACCAAGAAGGAGAGTGATGGAGTCCCGCATCAGATGACCTGGCCTCCACAATCAGCCGACCTCAACCCAAATGAGATGGCTTGGCATGAGTTGGACTGCTTAGGGAAGGAAAAACTGTCAACACGTGCTCAGCATATGTGGGAACTCCTTCGAGACTGTTAGAAAAGCAGTCCAGGTGAAGCTGTTTGGGAGAATGCCAGTGTGAGAAGGTGTCATTGAGGCAATGGGTGGCTACTGTGAATCATCTCAAATATAACGGTTATGTTGATTTGTTTGACACCTTCTTGGTTACTACATTCTATATGTATTATTTCATAGTTTTGACGTCTTCACTATTATTCTACAATGTAAAAATATGGGTACTATATACACCTGGTACTATATACACCTGGTACTATATACACCTGGTACTATATACACCTGGTACAATATACACCTGGTACTATATACACCTGGTACTATATACACCTGGTACTATATAAACTTTGTACTATATACACCTGGTACTATGTACACCTGGTACTATATACACCTGGTACTATATATACCTGGTACTATATATACCTGGTACTATATACACCTGTTACTATATATACCTGGTACTATATACACCTGGTACTATATACACCTCGTACTATATACACCTGGTACTATATAAACTTTGTACTATATACACCTGGTACTATATACACCTGGTACAATATACACCTGGTACTATATACACCTGGTACTATATACACCTGGTACTATATATACCTGGAACTATATACACTTGGTACTATATATACCTGGTACTATATATACACATCTGGTACTATATACACCTGGTACTAGATACACCTGGTACTATATACACCTGGTACTATATATACCTGGTACTATATATACCTGGTACTATATATACACATCTGGTACTATATACACCTGGTACTATATACACTTGGTACTATATACACCTGGTACTATATACACCTGGTACTATATACACCTGGTACTATATACACCTGGTACTATATATACCTGGTACTATATACACCTGGTACTATATACACCTGGTACTATATACACCTGGTACTATATATACACCTGGTACTATATACACCTGGTTCTATATATACACACCTGGTACTATATACACCTGGTACTATATACACCTGGTTCTATATATACACACCTGGTACTATATACACTTGGTACTATATACCCCTGGTACTATATATGCCTACTTCTAAATATACTTGGTACTATATATACCTGGTACTATATACACCTGGTACTATATACACCTGGTACTATATACACCTGGTTCTATATATACACACCTGGTACTATATACACCTGGTACTATATACACTTGGTACTATATACACCTGGTACTATATACACCTGGTTCTATATATACACATCTGGTTCTATATATACACACCTGGTACTATATACACCTGGTACTATATACACCTGGTACTATATACACCTGGTTCTATATATACACACCTGGTACTATATACATTTGGTGCTATATACACCTGGTGCTAAATATACCTGGTACTATATACACCTGGTACTATACACACCTGGTACTATATACACTTGGTACTATATACACCTGGTGCTAAATATACCTGGTACTATATACACCTGGCACTATATACACCTGGTACTATATACACCTGGTACTATATACACCTGGTTCTATATATACACACCTGGTACTATATACACCTGGTACTATATATACCTGGTACTATATACACCTGGTACTATATATACCTGGTACTATATACACCTGGTACTATATACACCTGGTACTATATACACCTGGTTCTATATATACACACCTGGTACTATATACACTTGGTACTATATACACCTGGTACTATATATACCTGGTGCTAAATATACCTGGTACTATATACACCTGGTACTATATACACCTGGTACTATATACACCTGGTTCTATGTATACACACCTGGTACTATATACATTTGGTGCTATATACACCTGGTGCTAAATATACCTGGTACTATATACACCTGGTACTATACACACCTGGTACTATACACACCTGGTACTATATACACCTGGTGCTAAATATACCTGGTACTATATACACCTGGCACTATATACACCTGGTACTATATACACCTGGTACTATATACACCTGGTTCTATATATACACACCTGGTACTATATACACCTGGTACTATATATACCTGGTACTATATACACCTGGTACTATATATACCTGGTACTATATACACCTGGTACTATATACACCTGGTTCTATATATACACACCTGGTACTATATACACTTGGTACTATATACACCTGGTACTATATATACCTGGTGCTAAATATACCTGGTACTATATACACCTGGTACTATATTTACTGGTTCTATATATACACACCTGGTACTATATACACTTGGTACTATATACACCTGGTACTATATATACCTGGTACTATATATACCTGGTACTATATATACTGCCTATGGAGTTCTGGTGAAAAGTAGTTCACTATATAGGGAATGGGATGACATTTGGGAAGACCCAAAGTAACATTTTTAGACAACAGATGCATTATTGGTGATGGATGGAACATCAGGATTTATATAATATACATACATCCACCTTCAATCAATCTCTCTCTCTCCTCATCTCTTCACTCTGAACCTGAAAAAGACAAAGTAGCTGCTCTCTCTCTCTCTCTCTCTCTTCATTTCCCTCACTCTCTCATTCTCTCACTCTCCCTCCCTATCTGAGAAATGCATATTTCTAAAAATAGATGTCCAGGGGATAGTGGATTAAATCGGGTGTCATTATTTTGATTGACGCCACAGCATTCTGCCACTCACTCAAAGATCAAGGAGATTTCAGCATAGCAGTCCATTATGTCTCTCTCTGTCACACTGACAACTCTAGTCCATTCTGTCTCTCTCTGTCACACTGACAACTCTAGTCCATTCTGTCTCTTTCTGTCACACTGACAACTCTAGTCCCTTCTGTCTCTCTCTGTCACACTGACAACTCTAGTCCCTTGTCTCTCTCTGGCACACTGACAACTCTAGTCCCTTCTGTCTCTCTCTGTCACACTGACAACTCTAGTCCCTTCTGTCTCTCTCTGTCACACTGAAACTCTAGTCCCTTCTGTCTCTCTCTGTCAGACTGGAAACTCTAGTCCCTTCTGTCTCTCTTTGTCAGACTGAAAACTCTAGTCCCTTCTGTCTCTCTCTGTCAGACTGACAACTCTAGTCCCTTCTGTCTCTCTCTGTCACACTGAAACTCTAGTCCCTTCTGTCTCTCTCTGTCACACTGACAACTCTAGTCCGTTCTGTCTCTCTCTGTCAGACTGAAAACTCTAGTCCCTTCTGTCTCTCTCTGTCAGACTGAAAACTCTTGTCCCTGCTGTCTCTCTCTGTCACACTGAAAACTATAGTCCCTTCTGTCTCTCTCTGTCACACTGAAAACTATAGTCCCTTCTGTCTCTCTCTGTCTCCCCTGGTGCATTTCATGTCTCTTTTAAAACCTGATTCCGGATTTTTCTTTAAATAAACCGTTTCTGTACTTGGCAAAGAGAGGTTTGATTAATGGTACTTATAATGCAACCCGGATGCACCTGAAGTATCATAATAGTCGGCCTTATCAAGGGTTTAGATATACAATTAATTCTTCTTGATTGATCACAGAGCCAATCAAGCTGTCTAGATCCAGATATCGAAATTTGAATACAACCTGGGAGGTAGTCGTACCCCATTAGATGAAGGTTAATACAACCTGGGAGGTAGTCGTACCCCATTAGATGAAGGTTAATACAACCTGGGAGGTAGTCATACCCCATTAGATGAAGGTTAATATATCCTGGGAGGTAGTCGTACCCCATTAGATGAAGGTTAATACAACCTGGGAGGTAGTCGTACCCCATTAGATGAAGGTTAATACAACCTGGGAGGTAGTCGTACCCCATTAGATGAAGGTTAATACAACCTGGGAGGTAGTCGTACCCCATTAGATGAAGGGTAATATAACCTGGGAGGTAGTCGTACCCCATTAGATGAAGGGTAATATAACCTGGGAGGTAGTCATACCCCATTAGATGAAGGTTAATACAACCTGGGAGGTAGTCGTACCCCATTAACACAACCTGGGAGGTAGTCGTACCCCATTAATACAACCTGGGAGGTAGTCGTACCCCATTAATACAACCTGGGAGGTAGTCGTACCCCATTAGATTAAGGTTAATACAAGCTGGGAGGTAGTCGTACCCCATTAACACAACCTGGGAGGTAGTCGTACCCCATTAATACAACCTGGGAGGTAGTCATACCCCATTAGATGAAGGTTAATACAACCTGGGAGGTAGTCGTACCCCATTAATCCAACCTGGGAGGTAGTCGTACCCCATTAGATGAAGGTTAACCTGTCTACGATACTGGTTCCCAATTGGGGATCAACCCTCCCACGTTCAGCTGAAACGGTGGCGCATGGAACGCAAAAATATTCTTACAAATATTTAACCTCCACACATTAACAAGTCCAATAGCTCAAATGAAAGATAAACACCTTGTTCATCTAGCCAGCAAGTCAGATTTCTAAAATGTTTTACGGCGAAAACATAGCACATATATATGTAAAACCACCACCAGACACAGCTAATTTCAATAGCCAAAACATGCAATCAACAAACGCAGGATTAAAAAATAAATCTCTCACTAACCTTTTGAAAATCTTCATCAGATGACAGTAATATGACATATTACACAGTACATATTTTTTTTTTCAATAATATGCCATTTATATCCATAAATGTCCATTTACAGTGAGTTCACCTTCAGAAATTACTCAAAAATGCCCGCAGGAAATCTATGTAGCGCGGCAAGATAACGTAAATAGACATCATAAACTTTGACTAAATATACATGTTCTACATATAGTTAGAAAGATACACTGCTTCTTTATGCAACCGCTGTGTTAGATTTATTTTTAACGTTACAGAAATCGCACACTATTCCATATGCTGAGACAGCGCTCAGTTCCAAGCTACATTTCCACGTAATGTTGGAGTCAACAGAAACACAGATTTAAGCATAAATATTCCCTTACCTTCGATGGTCTTCGTTCAGAATGTTCTGGAAGGCTTCATACTTACCCAATACATCGTTTGGTTTCAAGTCTTGCGTCTTTGTATTAGCTACTGCTAATAACATCAGCTGAAATGCACCCAAAACGTCCTCTGGTCCGGAAAAGTTGCGCATCAAAACTTCAAAATTACACATTATATGTCGACTAAACAGGTCAAACTAAGTGCAGAAGCAAGCTTTATGATGTTTTAGACACGCAAAACAAACTTCAATTCAATCGGCCATCGTCTGCCCTTCTCTTGAGTGCTGGAACAAAGGAATGGCTGGGACCAATTCGCGCCCATACGCACAGCCTATTCTCTCGTGGCACGCACTAATTTCACTCCCATAGGGTCAATTCTCGCGGGATTTGAACGATTCAAAGCTCTAATGAAAGAGGACATCTAGCGGAAGAGATAGAAAGTGTCCCCAGAATCATAGCTGGTTGGGAAGGGTGGGGGCCATGACGTCAAAGTTGCTCCAACTTTCATGGCCACAAAAACTAGTTTGGAAGAATGCCTGCCCTGTGAGTTCTGCTATACTTACAGACATAATTCCAACGGTTTTAGAATCTTTAGAGTGTTTTCTATCCAATAATAATTTTTATTTGCATATATTAGCAATTTTTGACAGATTTTTTTTCCAGTTTACTAGGAGTACCCAATCTCTCCAAAGGGGGCGTATGTCTGCCATATCCTTAACAGGTTTTAATACAACCTAGGAGGTAGTCGTACCCCATTAGATGAAGGGTAATATAACCTGGGAGGTAGTCATACCCCATTAGATGAAGGTTAATATAACCTGGGAGGTAGTCGTACCCCATTAGATGAAGGGTAATATAACCTGGGAGGTAGTCATACCCCATTAGATGAAGGTTAATAGAACCTGGGAGGTAGTCGTACCCCATTAACACAACCTGGGAGGTAGTCGTACCCCATTAATACAACCTGGGAGGTAGTCGTACCCCATTAGATGAAGGTTAATACAACCTGGGAGGTAGTCGTACCCCATTAACACAACCTGGGAGCTAGTCGTACCCAATTAATACAACCTGGGAGGTAGTCATACCCCATTAGATGAAGGTTAATACAACCTGGGAGGTAGTCGTACCCCATTAACACAACCTGGGAGGTAGTCGTACCCCATTAATACAACCTGGGAGGTAGTCGTACCCCATTAATCCAACCTGGGAGGTAGTCGTACCCCATTAGATGAAGGTTAATACAACCTAGGAGGTAGTCGTACCCCATTAACACAACCTGGGAGGTAGTCGTACCCCATTAATACAACCTGGGAGGTAGTCATACCCCATTAGATGAAGGTTAATACAACCTGGGAGGTAGTCGTACCCCATTAACACAACCTGGGAGGTAGTCGTACCCCATTAATACAACCTGGGAGGTAGTCATACCCCATTAGATGAAGGTTAATACAACCTGGGAGGTAGTCATACCCCATTAGATGAAGGTTAATACAACTTGGGAGGTAGTCGTACCCCATTAACACAACCTGGGAGGTAGTCGTACCCCATTAATACAACCTGGGAGGTAGTCATACCCCATTAGATGAAGGTTAATACAACCTAGGAGGTAGTCGTACCCCATTAACACAACCTGGGAGGTAGTCGTACCCCATTAATACAACCTGGGAGGTAGTCATACCCCATTAGATGAAGGTTAATACAACCTGGGAGGTAGTCGTACCCCATTAACACAACCTGGGAGGTAGTCGTACCCCATTAATACAACCTGGGAGGTAGTCATACCCCATTAGATGAAGGTTAATACAACCTGGGAGGTAGTCATACCCCATTAGATGAAGGTTAATACAACCTGGGAGGTAGTCGTACCCCATTAACACAACCTGGGAGCTAGTCGTACCCCATTAATACAACCTGGGAGGTAGTCATACCCCATTAGATGAAGGTTAATACAACCTGGGAGGTAGTCGTACCCCATTAACACAACCTGGGAGGTAGTCGTACCCCATTAATACAACCTGGGAGGTAGTCGTACCCCATTAATCCAACCTGGGAGGTAGTCGTACCCCATTAGATGAAGGTTAATACAACCTAGGAAGTAGTCGTACCCCATTAACACAACCTGGGAGGTAGTCGTACCCCATTAATACAACCTGGGAGGTAGTCATACCCCATTAGATGAAGGTTAATACAACCTGGGAGGTAGTCGTACCCCATTAACACAACCTGGGAGGTAGTCGTACCCCATTAATACAACCTGGGAGGTAGTCATACCCCATTAGATGAAGGTTAATACAACCTGGGAGGTAGTCATACCCCATTAGATGAAGGTTAATACAACTTGGGAGGTAGTCGTACCCCATTAACACAACCTGGGAGGTAGTCGTACCCCATTAATACAACCTGGGAGGTAGTCATACCCCATTAGATGAAGGTTAATACAACCTAGGAGGTAGTCGTACCCCATTAACACAACCTGGGAGGTAGTCGTACCCCATTAATACAACCTGGGAGGTAGTCATACCCCATTAGATGAAGGTTAATACAACCTGGGAGGTAGTCGTACCCCATTAACACAACCTGGGAGGTAGTCGTACCCCATTAATACAACCTGGGAGGTAGTCATACCCCATTAGATGAAGGTTAATACAACCTGGGAGGTAGTCATACCCCATTAGATGAAGGTTAATACAACTTGGGAGGTAGTCGTACCCCATTAACACAACCTGGGAGGTAGTCGTACCCCATTAATACAACCTGGGAGGTAGTCATACCCCATTAGATGAAGGTTAATACAACCTAGGAGGTAGTCGTACCCCATTAACACAACCTGGGAGGTAGTCGTACCCCATTAATACAACCTGGGAGGTAGTCATACCCCATTAGATGAAGGTTAATACAACCTGGGAGGTAGTCGTACCCCATTAACACAACCTGGGAGGTAGTCGTACCCCATTAATACAACCTGGGAGGTAGTCATACCCCATTAGATGAAGGTTAATACAACCTGGGAGGTAGTCATACCCCATTAGATGAAGGTTAATACAACCTGGGAGGTAGTCGTACCCCATTAACACAACCTGGGAGCTAGTCGTACCCCATTAATACAACCTGGGAGGTAGTCATACCCCATTAGATGAAGGTTAATACAACCTGGGAGGTAGTCGTACCCCATTAACACAACCTGGGAGGTAGTCGTACCCCATTAATACAACCTGGGAGGTAGTCGTACCCCATTAATCCAACCTGGGAGGTAGTCGTACCCCATTAGATGAAGGTTAATACAACCTAGGAAGTAGTCGTACCCCATTAACACAACCTGGGAGGTAGTCGTACCCCATTAATACAACCTGGGAGGTAGTCATACCCCATTAGATGAAGGTTAATACAACCTGGGAGGTAGTCGTACCCCATTAACACAACCTGGGAGGTAGTCGTACCCCATTAATACAACCTGGGAGGTAGTCATACCCCATTAGATGAAGGTTAATACAACCTGGGAGGTAGTCATACCCCATTAGATGAAGGTTAATACAACTTGGGAGGTAGTCGTACCCCATTAACACAACCTGGGAGGTAGTCGTACCCCATTAATACAACCTGGGAGGTAGTCATACCCCATTAGATGAAGGTTAATACAACCTAGGAGGTAGTCGTACCCCATTAACACAACCTGGGAGGTAGTCGTACCCCATTAATACAACCTGGGAGGTAGTCATACCCCATTAGATGAAGGTTAATACAACCTGGGAGGTAGTCGTACCCCATTAACACAACCTGGGAGGTAGTCGTACCCCATTAATACAACCTGGGAGGTAGTCATACCCCATTAGATGAAGGTTAATACAACCTGGGAGGTAGTCATACCCCATTAGATGAAGGTTAATACAACTTGGGAGGTAGTCGTACCCCATTAACACAACCTGGGAGGTAGTCGTACCCCATTAATACAACCTGGGAGGTAGTCATACCCCATTAGATGAAGGTTAATACAACCTGGGAGGTAGTCGTACCCCATTAACACAACCTGGGAGGTAGTCGTACCCCATTAATACAACCTGGGAGGTAGTCATACCCAATTAGATGAAGGTTAATACAACCTGGGAGGTAGTCGCACCCCATTAGATGAAGGTTAACACATCCTGGGAGGTAGTCATACCCCATTAGATGAAGGTTAACACATCCTGGGAGGTAGTCGTACCCCATTAATATAACCTGGGAGGTAGTCATACCCCATTAAATGAAGGTTAATATAACCTGGGAGGTAGTCGTACCCCATTAGATGAAGGTTAATACAACCTGGGAGGTAGTCATACCCCATTAGATGAAGGTTAATATAACCTGGGAGGTAGTCATACCCCATTAGATGAAGGTTAACACATCCTGGGAGGTAGTCGTACCCCATTAATATAACCTGGGAGGTAGTCATACCCCATTAGATGAAGGTTAACACAACCTGGGAGGTAGTCATACCCCATTAATACAACCTGGGAGGTAGTCGTAGCCCATTAGATGAAGGTTAATACAACCTGGGAGGTAGTCGTACCCCATTAACACAACCTGGGAGGTAGTCGTACCCCATTAACACAACCTGGGAGGTTGTCGTAGCCCATTAACACAACCTGGGAGGTAGTCGTAGCCCATTAGATGAAGGTTAATACAACCTGGGAGGTAGTCGTACCCCATTAACACAACCTGGGAGGTAGTCGTAGCCCATTAGATGAAGGTTAATACAACCTGGGAGGTAGTCGTACCCCATTAACACAACCTGGGAGGTAGTCGTACCCCATTAACACAACCTGGGAGGTAGTCGTACCCCATTAATACAACCTGGGAGGTAGTCGTACCCCATTAGATGAAGGTTAATACAACCTGGGAGGTAGTCGTACCCCATTAATACAACCTGGGAGGTAGTCGTAGCCCATTAGATGAAGGTTAATACAACCTGGGAGGTAGTCGTACCCCATTAACACAACCTGGGAGGTAGTCGTACCCCATTAACACAACCTGGGAGGTAGTCGTAGCCCATTAACACAACCTGGGAGGTAGTCGTAGCCCATTAGATGAAGGTTAATACAACCTGGTAGTCGTACCCCATTAACACAACCTGGGAGGTAGTTGTAGCCCATTAGATGAAGGTTAATACAACCTGGGAGGTAGTCGTACCCCATTAACACAACCTGGGAGGTAGTCGTACCCCATTAACACAACCTGGGAGGTAGTCGTACCCCATTAACACAACCTGGGAGGTAGTCGTAGCCCATTAGATGAAGGTTAATACAACCTGGGAGGTAGTCGTACCCCATTAACACAACAAGTGTTAAGTCAGTTATCGTTACTGATCATGGATCCACTGTTTCTCCTGACTGCTTGTGATTTACCCAGCCGTCATTATGTCCTGTGGTTTAGCCAGACATCTACAAAGGCAAATCCTGGGCATCCATTCAGTCATACCATAGCAATGTCTACACAATGTCTTTGCTGACTAAGTCCTGTCTCAACACACACACGCTAAGCATTCCAACTTTAATGGGAGTCTGTTTATATAAAGTTATAGCGTTTCCCAAAACCATTCAGTAACTTCATTTGACCATGGAGAACAGAGGCAGCAGGAAAACATGTTTGATTGAAATGACCCCAGGGTATCTAACCAACGCACTTCTACTATTCTATTATAGTTTAACAGTTCCAGGATTCTGAAAATAATTCTCAAATTTATTACACTTTTCCACCGGGCAATACTATGCATATTGTCAGGGCAGGAACCACTGTACCGGGGGTCGTTTTTCACAGGGGGAGCATTAATAGTGTAACCCCCGAGGCTGACGTTGAGTCATAACAGTTCCTGAATTACATTCCGTTCCCAGGATATTCTAGACTAATCCCTCAATAACTTGGAAGACGTTTAACAAATACCTTCCCCCTGTTTCGCTGTTGAAAAGTAATTTCTCATTCATAATGCTTGGAGACTAGGTCCCAAATGGAACTCTATTTTCTGTATAGTGCACTCCAAAGGGCCCATAATGCTCTGGTTAAAAGCGGTGCATCATATAGGGATTGGGGATCCATTTTGGACAGAGCTAGTTCTCTCGTGGCTCATTTCAGGGAAACAAATAGGGAATATGATGACATGGGATTGGACATAAAAGGAAATTACACTTCAATTGGAAATATTACGATTCCTGTTTTATTTTTTTGTTTTAAATATGAGAGACTGACATACTCATTTGATTGCAAATAGGCAACTGAAGATATGCAAATCCCCAGGATATGGGAAATGTGTTTTGACTGTTTATGTTTTGGTTGTGTGAAAGAGTATGATTGACGAAACATGGAAAATGTATTTATGTAGACATCACTTTCAGACCCCTGGGAGATATGTACTGTAGTCTAATTTATCACAGCTATTGAACTGAGAGGCTCTGCTCTAAACATACTAGCTGTCTTTCATGCTAAAACACTTCTGTTCACACACACACACACACACACACACACACACACACGAACACACGCACACACGCACACACACACACACACACACACACGAACACACGCACACACGCACACACACACACACACGAACACACGCACACACGCACACACGCACACACGCACACACACACACACACACACGCACACAAGCACACAAACACACACACACACACACACACACACACACACACACACACACACACACACACACACACACACAGTAATTAGATAATGGAGGAGCACACACTCGGAAGCATGTGACCAAGATCAGAGAGAATATTACCATCAAGGGCATGAAAACACACACACACACATACACCAGGGGCAGATGAGGAGAGCCCTCCTCATAATTAGCTCGGGTACCAGTAAAAAGAACACAAATTCAAAGTGCCTTCTAGAGTGGCCCGTGGTGACATCACAATGTTAGAGTGTGTTCTAGTGTTCCGGGGACAGAATGAATGTGGTGTTGTTGTTGTCCTGATGATGTTTAGAGAGAGGGGGTATTGTTGTGGTGATGTTCCTGCCGGTGGCAAAGTGATGTCCTTTGTATGTCTATGTCCCCCTAGCTGAGTACATGTAGCAACAACTAACTGACCTTTCTGTAGCAGACCTGGGTTCAAATCAGATTTGAACACCCTTGCACATGCTTTAACTGTGCTTGATTGAGCTTGCCTGCCTTAATGGACCAATGGAATAGTCTCAAACACTGCAAACCCCGCCCATTTGGCACTACGGCCAGCCTAGAGCGAACGCTCAAAGTATTTGAAACATCTCGAATAGTATTTGAACCCAGATCTGATGCGTAGCAAAGTAAAAGTGAATAGGAGAGGTCATGAATAAGTTAGAGAGAAGAAGACATTGTCATGTTACAATGTGTAGAATGTGTAGAATGTGTAGAATGTGTAGAACGTGTAGAACGTGTAGAACGTGTAGAATGTGTAGAACGTGTAGAACGTGTAGAACGTGTAGAATGTGCCGTGTTCTGTGTATGGTTGTTTTTGTGCTACAGTCACCTGCTCAGATTCACCATACTACTGGAGGATGAGCAGGTATAACCTCCCACCATGCTTCAGGGGGTTTCTCTCTGTTTCACAATATGATATACTCCCCTCACTAGACCTTAGTGACTAGACAAACACACAGTCCTCCAATGTCACCGGAGGAGCCCACGGCGCTAAAACGGGAAGCCCAGGGTCTTCGATGAGCGTTGGAGTGAACAGACAAGAGAGAGAGAGATAGAGAGGGGGAAGGGACAGATTTAGAGAAAGAGAGAGAGAGAAAGAAAGAGAGGGGGTAGGGAAAGAGAGAGAGATAAATAGAGAAAGAGAGAGAGATAGAGAGAAAGATAGATAGAGAGAGAGAGAGTGAGAGCGAGAAAGAAAGAGAGGTGGTAGGGAAAGAGAGAGATAAATAGAGAAGGAAAGAGAGAGGGGGTAGGGACAGAGTTAGATAGAGATAGTGAGAGAGCGAGAAAGAAAGAAAGGAAGAAGAGAGGGGGCCCAGGGCAACCTAACGTCACCGGCAACGGGAGATGAGAGAAGACAAGGTCGCCGATAACAGAGGGAAAGAGGGTTAGTCATAGAGGCCACACACACAAACACACGCGTGTACATTTCCAAAAGTTCCCCAGGAAGTACACAGACACACACAAACACACCGCTGACGAGGTGCTGTTCCTGCACCGCAAATACACAGTAATATAATATACAGTAATATACAGTAATATAATATACAGTAATATACAGTAATATAATATACAGTAATATAATATACAGTAATATACAGTAATATAATATACAGTAATATACAGTAATATAATATACGGTAATATACAGTAATATGCATTAATATACTGCTTCACACTGTTAACCAAGGATTTTCTATGTCTCCATTTAACTCTTGTTGGATTTGGGAGAGTTCACGCAACACACACACACGCACACACACTCACCCTGCTGGAGTGGAGTTGAAGTCAACATCATGAATAATGAATTGAGAGACAGATACTTATTAATACCGATCTGGAAATCTGCTCAAAAGGACACTTCAGGTTTTTAACAATGAATCCCCTTTATCTGCTGCCCAGTCAGAGGAACTCTGAGCTCTGAGACACAGTGCCTCAGACCGCTGAACCAGGGTCTGTAGTGACGTCTCTAGCACTGAGACACAGTACCTTAGACCGCTGAACCAGGGTCTGTAGTGACACCTCTAGCACTGAGACACAGTACCTTAGACCACTGAACCAGGATCTGTAGTGACGCCTCTAGCACTGAGATGCAGTGCCTTAGACCGCTGCACCACTCCGGAGCCCAACTGCTAGCATGCTGGTAGATACAATAGACTTCCATTCATTGTCCTGATGCTAATTAGCATTGGCTCGCTAAAACTACCTTTAAATTCCTTTCACAGTGAACGTAAAGGTATACAAATACCCTCCATGACTTCCTCTGGCTCTGAGGAAGTAGATGAAGAAGTATCCCCTCTAACCAGCTCAGCTTGCCTTGGCACTGGGGAAGTAGATGAAGAAGTATCCCCTCTAACCAGCTCAGCTTGCCTTGGCTCTGAGGAAGTAGATGAAGAAGTATCCCCTCTAACCAGCTCAGCTTGCCTTGGCTCTGGGGAAGTAGATGAAGAAGTATCCCCTCTAACCAGCTCAGCTTGCCTTGGCTCTGGGGAAGTAGATGAAGAAGTATCCCCTCTAACCAGCTCAGCTTGCCTTGGCTCTGAGGAAGTTGATGAAGAAGTATCCCCTCTAACCAACTCAGCTTGCCTTGGCTCTGGGGAAGTAGATGAAGAAGTATCCCCTCTAACCAACTCAGCTTGCCTTGGCTCTGAGGAAATAGATGAAGAAGTATCCCCTCTAACCAGCACAGCTTGCCTTGGCTCTGAGGAAGTAGATGAAGAAGTATCCCCTCTAACCAGCTCAGCTTGCCTTGGCTCTGGGGAAGTAGATGAAGAAGTATCCCCTCTAACCAGCTCAGCTTGCCTTGGCTCTGGGGAAGTAGATGAAGAAGTATCCCCTCTAACCAGCTCAGCTTGCCTTGGCTCTGAGGAAGTAGATGAAGAAGTATCCCCTCTAACCAGCTCAGCTTGCCTTGGCTCTGAGGAAGTAGATGAAGAAGTATCCCCTCTAACCAACTCAGCTTGCCTTGGCTCTGAGGAAGTAGATGAAGAAGTATCCCCTCTAACCAGCACAGCTTGCCTTGGCTCTGGGGAAGTAGATGAAGAAGTATCCCCTTTAAAGCTTGCCTTGGAACAGGCAGGTTGAGACGTTTTGAGGTTCTAGGGTTAAAAGCTAACTGGTCTTAGATCAGTTACAGGTTAAAGATGACTGGTTGTAAGTCTTGTGAACAGTTTGTGATGTGCGTTGTTGGCCTTGGTTACAGCTGGAACCCTCAATGGTGAAACTGCTACTTCCGTAACAACAGAGAAGTCAGTGTGCAACCAGCCAACCCCCCCCCCCCCCCTTGGACATCACCGTAGCCCTCTAGAACAGCAGCATTTTGGTTTTTACCAGCAAAACAAATCCAAAACAATAACAACAGCCGTAGGGGCGGATAGCGGCGCTGTTTCCCCCAACTGCGGACTCCATCTTTAAAGTCTATTCATGTATCTACAGTCAAAATCCCTAGGACCTTGCAGAAATGTTGTTTGGCGAAAAATACCCAGAGAAATTGAGTGAAAAACATCATTTGGCATGCATTATCAATTACTATCATTACAACACACACACACAGTAATCATGATAATGACACATTAGTAAAGGATATGTGGTCATGCTTTTGTTTGCTAAACTGTTGCCAGTTTTCTCTGCATGGTTCTTATTGAGAAAGTAGCAGCAACAACACAACCAAACAGCTGGAAGCTGGCAGCACAACAAAAAAATATCTGAGTCACAAATACCACCCTATTCTCTATATAGTGCACTAGTTCCTACCAGCACTCGTAGGGATGTGCTCAAAAAGTTGTGCTCTATGTAGATAATAAGGTGTCAATTAGGATTTAGACATAATTCAACTGGTCTTACAAGACAAATGACAAAATACTCCACTGGCAAGTGTGTTAACTAGCATCCACATAACCCTTTGTAGGGCCACATGTTAGGCTTGGAAGAAGAAAACGTTTTGGTGTTAATGAGCACAACACATATTTTGGGATCCTCGTAGCTGTGCTAATGTGCTCTGTTTTCCTTGAATCATTTAGAATGTGAGAGAGTGTGTATGGGTGTGTGACAGACAGACGGGCGGACAGGCAGACGGAACGACAGACGGGCGGGCAGATGGACAGACAGATAGACAGGAACAGAAAGGCAGACTCCTCTCTAGTGACTCCAGGGCCCTTAAGCTCTTTCTGATTCACTGAGAGAAAAAGTGCATTAGTCTCTATCTCTCACCCACAACACACACCTTCTCTCTCTCTCTCTCACTTTCTCTTTCTCTTTGTCTCTTTGTCTCTCCCTCTATTCTCTCTCTCTCTGACACACACAGACTTCTGCTGTCATTAAAGGTGCCTGGTGAAGCAGCACCTCTGTACAGGGAGAATTCAGTGAGATTGAACAGACTCTGGTCTCATTCAGGAGACACATGAAGCGTGGGCATCCTGAAGGATACACACACACAAGCACGCCCGCACGCACGCAGGCACGCACGCACACCTACACCCACACACACACGCACACACACACACACACACACACACACACACACACACACACACACACACACACACACACACACACACACACACACACACACACACACACACACAAAGCAGCTCACAAGAAGACACACCAGAGAAACACCTACATGTACTGTCCACACACAGAGAAACACCTACTGAACACACACACACACACACAGAGACAACCATGGAGTCAGAGGCCTAGGTAGAGGATCCATGAAAAAGACTTTCAAAACATCATACTCTCCTCTCCTTACTTCTCATTCAGGTGTGGGAAGAAGGGAGGGTGAAGAGGAGAGAAGGAGAGGTATTAAATAGAAGGGAGGGTGAAGAGGGGAGAACGAGAGGTATTAAATAGAAGGGAGGGTGAAGAGGGGAGAACGAGAGGTATTAAACAGAAGGAGAGGTGTTAAACAGAAGGAGAGGTATTAAACAGAAGGAGAGGTATTAAACAGAAGGAGAGGTATTAAACAGAAGGAGAGGTATTAAACAGAAGGAGAGGTATTAAACAGAAGGAGAGGCATTAAACAGAAGGATAGGTATTAAACAGAAGAAGAGGTATTAAACAGAAGGAGAGGTGTTAAACAGAAGAAGAGGTATTAAACAGAAGGAGATGTATTAAACAGAAGGAGAGGTATTAAACAGAAGGAGAGGTATTAAACAGAAGGAGAGGTATTAAACAGAAGGAGAGGTATTAAACAGAAGGAGAGGTATTAAACAGAAGGAGATGTATTAAACAGAAGGAGAGGTATTAAACAGAAGGAGAGGTATTAAACAGAAGGAGAGGTATTAAACAGAAGGAGAGGTATTAAACAGAAGGAGAGGTATTAAACAGAAGGAGAGGTATTAAACAGAAGGAGATGTATTAAACAGAAGGAGAGGTATTAAACAGAAGGAGAGGTGTTAAACAGAAGAAGAGGTATTAAACAGAAGGAGATGTATTAAACAGAAGGGATGGTGAAGAGGGGAGAAGGAGAGGTATTAAACAGAAGGAGAGGTATTAACCAGAAGGAGAGGTATTAAACAGAACAGAAGGATATGTATTAAACAGAAGGAGAGGTATTAAACAGAAGGAGAGGTATTGAACAGAAGGAGAGGTATTAAACAGAAGGATATGTCATGTATTGTCATGTTGTGTCTTGTTTCTGTCCTTTCCCTTCACCCTGTCTCCCTCTGCTGGTCGTTATTATGTTACCTTTTCTCCCCCTCTTTCCCCCAGCTGTTCCTTGTCTCCTCCTAACTACCTCGTCACCCCTTTTCCCACCTGTTCCCTTTTTCCCTCTGATTAGGTCTCTATATATCTCTCTGTTCCTGCTTCTGTCTTTGTCGGATTCTTGTTTGTGTGATTCATGCCTGAACCAGACTATCGTCATGTTTGCTGCAACCTTGTCCTGTCCTGTCGGAACCTGCCGGTCCATCTGAGCCTACGTTTGTTTTGTTATTAAAGAAGCTCTGTTTACGTTAATTCGCTTTTGGGTCCTCATTCACGCATCGTAACAGAAGAATCCGACCAAGAATGGACCCAGCGACTTCGGATCCTCTCCACTCAGCCGTCGAGATCCAGGGAGCGATGCTAGGCAGACACGAGCAGGAATTGTCTGCTGCTCGACATGCCGTTGAGACCCTGGCCACCCAAGTCTCCAACCTCACAGAACAGGTTCACCATCTCCGCCTCGATCCACCGGCCACTTCCAGGGCTTTCGAATCTCCGGAGCCCAGAATCAATAACCCGCCGTGTTACTCTGGGGAGCCCACTGAATGCCGCTCGTTCCTCACCCAGTGTGATATTGTGTTTTCTCTCCAGCCCAACACTTACTCCAGGAGCACTGCTCGTATCGCCTACGTCATATCTCTCCTTACTGGACGGGCTCGTGAGTGGGGCACGGCAATCTGGGAGGCAAGGGCTGAGTGTACTAACCAGTATCAGGACTTTAAGGAGGAGATGATACGGGTTTTTGATCGATCTGTTTTTGGGGAGGAGGCTTCCAGGGCCCTGTCTTCCCTATGTCAAGGTAATCGATCCATAACAGACTACTCTATTGAGTTTCGCACTCTTGCTGCCTCCAGTGGCTGGAACGAGCCGGCTTTGCTCGCTCGTTTTCTGGAGGGTCTCCGCGCAGAGGTAAAGGATGAGATTCTCTCCCGGGAGGTTCCTTCCAGCGTGGATTCCTTGATTGAACTCGCTATTCGCATTGAGCGACGGGTTGATCTTCGTCACCGAGCTCGTGGAAAGGAGCTCGCGTTCTCCGTTGCCCCCCTCTCCGCATCACTACCATCTTCCTCTGCCGGCTCGGGTGCTGAGCCTATGCAGCTGGGAGGTATCCTCATCTCGACTAAAGAGAGGGAACGGAGAATCACCAACCGCCTCTGTCTCTATTGCGGTTCCGCTGGTCATTTTGTCACTTCATGTCCAGTAAAAGCCAGAGCTCATCAGTAAGCGGAGGGCTACTGGTGAGCGCTACTACTCCTGTCTCTCCTTCAAGATCCTGCACTACCTTGTCGGTCCATCTACGCTGGACCGGTTCGTCAGCTTCCTGCAATGCCTTAATAGACTCTGGGGCGGAGGGCTGTTTTATGGACGAGACCTGGGCTCGGGAACATGACATTCCTCTCAGACAGTTAAGGGAGCCCACGGCCTTGTTCGCCTTGGATGGTAGTCCTCTCCCCAGGATTCAGCGTGAGACGCTACCTTTAACCCTCACTGTCTCTGGTAATCATAGCGAAACCATTTATTTTTTAATTTTTCGTTCACCTTTTACACCTGTTGTTTTGGGCCATCCCTGGCTAGTTTGTCATAATCCTTCTATTAATTGGTCTAGTAATTCTATCCTCTCCTGGAACGTCTCTTGTCATGTGAAATGTTTAATGTCTGCTATCCCTCCTGTTTCCTCTGTCTCTTCTTCACAGGAGGAGCCTGGTGATTTGACAGGGGTGCCGGAGGAATATCACGATCTGCGCACGGTGTTCAGTCGGTCCAGGGCCACCTCTCTTCCTCCACACCGGTCGTATGATTGTAGTATTGATCTCCTTCCGGGAACCACTCCCCCCCGGGGTAGACTATACTCTCTGTCGGCTCCCGAACGTAAGGCTCTCGAAGATTATTTGTCTGTAGCTCTTGCCGCCGGTACCATAGTCCCCTCCTCCTCTCCCGCCGGAGCGGGGTTTTTTTTTGTTAAGAAGAAGGACGGGTCCCTGCGCCCCTGCATAGATTATCGAGGGCTGAATGACATAACAGTGAAGAATCGTTATCCGCTTCCTCTTATGTCTTCAGCCTTCGAGATCCTGCAGGGAGCCAGGTTTTTCACTAAGTTGGACCTTCGTAACGCTTACCATCTCGTGCGCATCAGGGAGGGGGACGAGTGGAAGACGGCGTTTAACACTCCGTTAGGGCACTTTGAATACCGGGTTCTTCCTTTCGGCCTCGCTAACGCTCCAGCTGTCTTTCAGGCATTAGTCAATGATGTCCTGAGAGACATGCTGAACATCTTTGTTTTCGTTTACCTTGACGATATCCTGATTTTTTCACCGTCACTCCAGATTCATGTTCAGCACGTTCGACGTGTCCTCCAGCGCCTTTTAGAGAATTGTCTTTTTGTGAAGGCTGAGAAGTGCACTTTTCATGCCTCCTCCGTCACATTTCTCGGTTCTGTTATTTCCGCTGAAGGCATTAAGATGGATCCCGCTAAGGTCCAGGCTGTCATTGATTGGCCCGTCCCTAAGTCACGCGTCGAGCTGCAGCGCTTTCTCGGCTTCGCGAACTTCTATCGTCGTTTCATCCGTAATTTCGGTCAGGTGGCAGCTCCTCTCACAGCCCTTACTTCTGTCAAGACGTGCTTTAAGTGGTCCGTTTCCGCCCAGGGAGCTTTTGATCTCCTCAAGAATAGTTTTACATCCGCTCCTATCCTTGTTACACCTGACGTCTCTAGACAGTTCGTGGTCGAGGTTGACGCGTCAGAGGTGGGCGTGGGAGCCATTCTTTCTCAGCGCTCCCTCTCTGACGACAAGGTCCACCCTTGCGCGTATTTTTCTCATCGCCTGTCGCCGTCGGAACTTAACTATGATGTGGGAAACCGCGAACTGCTCGCCATCCGCTTTGCCCTAGGCGAATGGCGACAGTGGTTGGAGGGGGCGACCGTTCCTTTTGTCGTTTGGACTGACCATAGGAACCTTGAGTACATCCGTTCTGCCAAACGACTTAATGCGCGTCAGGCGCGCTGGGCGCTGTTTTTCGCTCGTTTCGAGTTCGTGATTTCTTATCGTCCGGGCTCTAAGAACACCAAGCCTGATGCTTTATCTCGTCTCTTCAGTTCTTCAGTAGCCTCCACTGACCCCGAGGGGATTCTCCCTGAGGGGCGTGTTGTCGGGTTGACTGTCTGGGGAATTGAGAGGCAGGTAAAGCAAGCACTCACTCAAACTCCGTCGCCGCGCGCTTGTCCTAGGAACCTTCTTTTCGTTCCCGTTCCTACTCGTCTGGCCGTTCTTCAGTGGGCTCACTCTGCCAAGTTAGCCGGCCACCCTGGCGTTCGGGGTACGCTTGCTTCCATTCGCCAGCGTTTTTGGTGGCCCACCCGGGAGCATGACACGCGTCGCTTCGTGGCTGCTTGTTCGGTCTGCGCGCAGACTAAGTCCGGTAACTCCCGTCCTGCCGGCCGTCTCAGGCCGCTTCCCATTCCCTCTCGACCGTGGTCTCACATCGCCTTAGATTTTGTCACCGGACTGCCTTCGTCAGCGGGGAAGACTGTTATTCTTACGGTTGTCGACAGGTTCTCTAAGGCGGCTCATTTTATTCCCCTTGCTAAGCTTCCTTCTGCTAAAGAGACGGCACAAATCATCATCGAGAATGTTTTCAGAATTCATGGCCTTCCGTCAGACGTCGTTTCGGACAGAGGTCCGCAATTCACGTCTCAATTTTGGAGGGAGTTTTGCCGTTTGATTGGGGCTTCCGTCAGTCTCTCTTCCGGCTTTCACCCCCAGTCTAACGGTCAAGCAGAACGGGCCAATCAGACTATTGGTCGCATCTTACGCAGTCTTTCTTTTCGCAACCCTGCGTCTTGGTCAGAACAGCTCCCCTGGGCAGAATACGCCCACAACTCGCTTCCTTCGTCTGCGACCGGGCTATCTCCTTTTCAGAGTAGCCTCGGGTACCAGCCTCCGCTGTTCTCATCTCAGTTCGCCGAGTCCAGCGTCCCCTCCGCTCAGGCCTTTGTCCAACGTTGCGAGCGCACCTGGAAGAGGGTCAGGTCTGCACTTTGCCGTTATAGGGCGCAGACTGTGAGGGCTGCTAATAAGCGTAGAACTAAGAGTCCTAGATATTGTCGCGGTCAGAGAGTTTGGCTCTCCACTCTGAACCTTCCCCTTAAGACCGCTTCTCGCAAGTTGACCCCGCGGTTCATTGGTCCGTTCCGTATTTCCCAGATCATTAATCCTGTCGCTGTTCGACTTCTTCTTCCGCGATATCTTCGTCGCGTCCACCCGGTCTTCCATGTCTCCTGTGTCAAGCCCGTTCTTCGCGCCCCCGCTCGTCTTCCCCCCCCCCCCCCATCCTTGTCGAGGGCGCACCCATCTACAGGGTCCGTAGGATTTTGGACATGCGTCCTCGGGGCCGTGGTCATCAGTACCTAGTAGATTGGGAGGGGTACGGTCCTGAGGAGAGGAGTTGGGTTCCCTCTCGGGACGTGCTGGACCGTACGCTGATCGATGATTTCCTCCGTTGCCGCCAGGTTTCCTCCTCGAGTGCGCCAGGAGGCGCTCGGTGAGTGGGGGGGTACTGTCATGTATTGTCATGTTGTGTCTTGTTTCTGTCCTTTCCCTTCACCCTGTCTCCCTCTGCTGGTCGTTATTATGTTACCTTTTCTCCCCCTCTTTCCCCCAGCTGTTCCTTGTCTCCTCCTAACTACCTCGTCACCCCTTTTCCCACCTGTTCCCTTTTTCCCTCTGATTAGGTCTCTATATCTCTCTCTGTTCCTGCTTCTGTCTTTGTCGGATTCTTGTTTGTGTGATTCATGCCTGAACCAGACTATCGTCATGTTTGCTGCAACCTTGTCCTGTCCTGTCGGAACCTGCCGGTCCATCTGAGCCTACGTTTGTTTTGTTATTAAAGAAGCTCTGTTTACGTTAATTCGCTTTTGGGTCCTCATTCACGCACCGTAACAGGATAGGTATTAAACAGAAGGAGAGGTATTAAACAGAAGGAGAGGTATTAAACAGAAGGATAGGTATTAAACAGAAGAAGAGGTATTAAACAGAAGGAGAGGTATTAAACAGAAGGAGAGGTATTAAACAGAAGGAGAGGTATTAAACAGAAGGATAGGTATTAAACAGAAGAAGAGGTATTAAACAGAAGGAGATGTGTTAAACAGAAGAAGAGGTATTAAACAGAAGGAGATGTATTAAACAGAAGGAGAGGTATTAAACAGAAGGAGAGGTATTAAACAGAAGGAGAGGTATTAAATAGAAGAGAGGGTGAAGAGGGGAGAACGAGAGGTATTAAATAGAAGGGAGGGTGAAGAGGGGAGAACGAGAGGTATTAAACAGAAGGAGAGGTGTTAAACAGAAGGAGAGGTATTAAACAGAAGGAGAGGTATTAAACAGAAGGAGAGGTATTAAACAGAAGGAGAGGTATTAAACAGAAGGAGAGGCATTAAACAGAAGGATAGGTATTAAACAGAAGAAGAGGTATTAAACAGAAGGAGAGGTGTTAAACAGAAGAAGAGGTATTAAACAGAAGGAGATGTATTAAACAGAAGGAGAGGTATTAAACAGAAGGAGAGGTATTAAACAGAAGGAGAGGTATTAAACAGAAGGAGAGGTATTAAACAGAAGGAGAGGTATTAAACAGAAGGAGAGGTATTAAACAGAAGGAGAGGTATTAAACAGAAGGAGATGTATTAAACAGAAGGAGAGGTATTAAACAGAAGGAGAGGTATTAAACAGAAGGAGAGGTATTAAACAGAAGGAGAGGTATTAAACAGAAGGAGAGGTATTAAACAGAAGGAGAGGTATTAAACAGAAGGAGAGGTATTAAACAGAAGGAGATGTATTAAACAGAAGGAGAGGTATTAAACAGAAGGAGAGGTGTTAAACAGAAGAAGAGGTATTAAACAGAAGGAGATGTATTAAACAGAAGGGATGGTGAAGAGGGGAGAAGGAGAGGTATTAAACAGAAGGAGAGGTATTAACCAGAAGGAGAGGTATTAAACAGAACAGAAGGATATGTATTAAACAGAAGGAGAGGTATTAAACAGAAGGAGAGGTATTAAACAGAAGGAGAGGTATTAAACAGAAGGAGAGGTATTAAACAGAAGGAGAGGTATTAAACAGAAGGATAGGTATTAAACAGAAGAAGAGGTATTAAACAGAAGGAGAGGTATTAAACAGAAGGAGAGGTATTAAACAGAAGGAGAGGTATTAAACAGAAGGATAGGTATTAAACAGAAGAAGAGGTATTAAACAGAAGGAGAGGTATTAAACAGAAGGAGAGGTATTAAACAGAAGGAGAGGTATTAAACAGAAGAAGATGTATTAAACAGAAGGAGATGTATTAAACAGAAGGGATGGTGAAGAGGGGAGAATGAGAGGTATTAAACAGAAGGAGAGGTATTAAACAGAAGGAGAGGTATTAAACAGAAGAAGATGTATTAAACAGAAGGAGAGGTGTTAAACAGAAGAAGAGGTATTAAACAGAAGAATAGAGGGTGAACAGGAGAGAAGGTATTAAACAGAAGGAGAGGTATTAAACAGAAGGAGAGGTATTAAACAGAAGGATAGGTATTAAACAGAAGGATAGGTATTAAACAGAAGGAGAGGTATTAAACAGAAGGAAAGGTATTAAACAGGAGAGGTATTAAACAGAAGGAGAGGTATTAAACAGAAGAATGGAGGGTGAACAGGAGAGAAGGAGTGGTATTAAACAGAAGAAGAGGTATTAAACAGAAGAATAGAGGGTGAACAGGAGAGAAGGTATTAAAAAGTGATGAAAAATGAAACAGAATGGAAGAAGAACGTATTCTAATGCTTCACTGACTTCCTTCTCTCCAGAGATCTCCACAGCTATAACAATCATATGTCCACACACGCACGCACGCACGCACGCACGCACACACACACACACACACACACACACACACACACCAAGCTGGACGGGAAACTGACTGTTGAACTGTTGTGTTGTGTTGTGTGCGTCCCTCCCTCTCTCTCTCTGTGTGTCTGTGTGTACGTGTGCCTGTGCGTGTGTCTGTGTGTGTTTGACTTCTTTCAGTGTTGTGTTGTGATGCCTGCTCCCTGCACCCTACTGTCTTCTCCTATTGATCTAGCCACGAATGTGGACTTTTACTGAAGAGAACTGGTCACATATGGTCAAGTCAAAATGAAAGCAGGGAGAGGAGAGGAGAGGAGAGGAGAGGAGAGAGAGTGGTATAGATTTATTTATTCGCTTATCAAAGTCCTCTGTAGGCCCCAGAGTTCAACGCACCAGGGCCTGTTTTCACAAAGACTCTCAGAAAACGTTCCTAGGAATCCTGTCGAAAAGCTGTTCAGGACCACAACACAAAACTCCCAGCTCAGAGTAGGTTACAGGATGATGCTAACACAGTGACGAGACAAACTCTGAGCCGGTCGTCAAATCAACTCAGAAAGAGTTCATCTTAGCTAGTATTCATGACAGTTTGAGGTTCTGCAAAGCAAAGGTAGTCATGACGCTCGTTGACGTTGTCACAAATAATGTATAATAACCATGGTGATGAGGCATGGCCAGCTGTGAACTCTATAGCTCCTTACCACCAATACATATGACTGCAGCCAACATCAAATACAATGGTAAAACCTATGATGTCATTTCACTTCGTTCTTGCCTAATATGTCGGAATGCAATTCTGATATTTTGAACAACGTGATAGACATGTTGCACTGAATCAGCATGATGGTCGTCAAAAGCCAATTTTGATGAAATTACCGTTATATCAACACCCTCATCACTACCGTTCAACTACTCTAAATCGCTTTTGGCACAGTAGGCGTCAAGTCACTTTGAAAGGTCGTTAAACCCTTGAAAGGTCATTAATCACCGAAACACTTAGCCCATAGAGGCTTAGATTGCCTCATTTATTGGCATGACCAATTTAGGCATATTTAAAAAAAAAAATGTGATATTACGTTCCAAAGGAATATCTTCAAGTAATATTATGTAGGTTAATAAAATAATCCAAATAAATATATGTGAGTATTTATTATCCTTGTGGTTTTACATATTTAGGCATATCATGTCAATTAGGACGCATGTGAAATCATGGTCAAAAGCACAACTGTTACATGTACATCTAGATTATTAATGGGTTTATCATGTCAATCTAGATTATGAACGGTTTATCATGTATCTCTAGATTATTAATGGGTTTATCATGTATCTCTAGATTATTAATGGGTTTATCATGTCAATCTAGATTATGAACGGTTTATCATGTATCTCTAGATTAATAATGGGTTTATCATGTATCTCTAGATTAATAATGGGTTTATCATGTATCTCTAGATTAATAATGGGTTTATCATGTATCTCTAGATTAATAATGGGTTTATCATGTATCTCTAGATTAATAATGGGTTTATCATGTATCTCTAGATTAATAATGGGTTTATCATGTATCTCTAGATTAATAATGGGATTATCATGTATCTCTAGATTATTTATGGTTCAATCATGTAGCAATTTCAAAACATTATTTAAACTCCAAAGCAAATGCCTGTCTATGGAGAAGGAACCACTGACCCTGTCTACAGGAACCACTGACCCTGTCTAAAGGAACCACTGACTCTGTCTACAGGAACCACTGACCCTGTCTACATTAACCACTAACTCTGTCTAGAGGAACCACTGACCCTGTCTACAGGAACCACTGACTCTGTCTACAGGAACCACTGACCCTGTCTACAGGAACCACTGACCCTGTCTATATTAACCACTGACCCTGTCTTCAGGAACCACTGACCCTGTCTATATTAACCACTGACCCTGTCTACATTAACCACTAACCCTGTCTAGAGGAACCACTGACCCTGTCTAGAGGAACCACTGACCCTGTCTATATTAACCACTGACCCTGTCTAGAGGAACCACTGACCCTGTCTACAGGAACCACTGACTCTGTCTAGAGGAACCACTGGCCCTGTCTAGAGGAACCACTGACCCTGTCTAGAGGAACCACTGATCCTGTCTATATTAACCACAAACCCTGTCTACAGGAACCACTGACCCTGTCTACAGGAACCACTGACCCTGTCTAGAGGAACCACTGACCCTGTCTACATTAACCACAGACCCTGTCTACATTAACCACTGACCCTGTCTAGAGGAACCACTGACCCTGTCTACAGGAACCACTGACCCTGTCTAGAGGAACCACTGACCCTGTCTACAGGAACCACTGGCCCTGTCTACAGGAACCACTGGCCCTGTCTACAGGAACCACTGACCCTGTCTACAGGAACCACTGACCCTGTCTACAGGAACCACTGACCCTGTCAAGAGGAACCACTGCCCATGTCTACAGGAACCACTGACCCTGTCTAGAGGAACCACCGACCATGTCTACAGGAACCACTGACCCTGTCTAGAGGAACCACTGACCCTGTCTACAGGAACCACTGACTCTGTCTACAGGAACCACTGACCTTGTCTACAGGAACCACTGACCCTGTCTACAGGAACCACTGACCCTGTCTAGAGGAACCACTGACCCTGTCTACAGGAACCACTGACTCTGTCTATATTAACGACTGACCCTGTCTACATTAACCACTGACCCTGTCTATATTAACCACTGACCCTGTCTACAGGAACCACTGACCCTGTCTACAGGAACCACTGACCCTGTCTATATTAACCACTGACCCTGTCTATATTAACCACTGACCCTGTCTACAGGAACCAGTGACCCTGTCTATATTAACCACTGACCCTGTCTATATTAACCACTGACCCTGTCTACAGGAACCACTGACACTGTCTACAGGAACCACTGACCCTGTCTTCAGGAACCACTGACCCTGTCTACACGAACCACTGACCCTTTCTATATTAACCACTGACCCTGTCTCCAGGAACCACTGACCCTGTCTACAGGAACCACTGACCCTGTCTACAGGAACCACAGACCTGTCTACAGGAACCACTGACTCTGTCTACAGGAACCACTGACCCTGTCTACAGGAACCACTGACCCTGTCTACAGGAACCACTGACCCTGTCTAGAGGAACCACTGACCCTGTCTACAGGAACCACTGACTCTGTCTATATTAACCACTGACCCTGTCTACATTAACCACTGACCCTGTCTATATTAACCACTGACCCTGTCTATATTAACCACTGACCCTGTCTACAGGAACCACTGACCCTGTCTATATTAACCACTGAACCTGTCTATATTAACCACTGACCCTGTCTACAGGAACCACTGGCTCTGTCTACATTAACCACTGACCCTGTCTACAGGAACCACTGACCCTGTCTACAGGAACCACTGACCCTGTCTTAAGGAACCACTGACCCTGTCTACAGGAACCACTGACCCTGTCTACAGGAACCACTGACCCTGTCTTCAGGAACCACTGACCCTGTCTACAGGAACCACTGACCCTGTCTATATTAACCACTGACCCTGTCTACAGGAACCACTGACCCTGTCTACAGGAACCACTGACCCTGTCTACAGGAACCACTGACCCTGTGTTCAGGAACCACTGTCCCTGTCTACAGGAACCACTGACCCTGTCTATATTAACCACTGACCCTGTCTACAGGAATCACTGACCCTGTCTATATTAACCACTGACCCTGTCTACAGGAACCACTGACCCTGTCTATATTAACCACTGACCCTGTCTATATTAACCACTGACCCTGTCTATATTAACCACTGACCCTGTCTACAGGAACCACTGACCCTGTCTACAGGAACCACTGACCCTGTCCTCAGGAACCACTGACCCTGTCTACAGGAACCACTGACCCTGTCCACAGGAACCACTGATCCTGTCTACAGGAACCACTGACCCTGTCTACAGGAACCACTGACCCTGTCTTCAGGAACCACTGACCCTGTCTACAGGAACCACTGACCCTGTCTTCAGGAACCACTGACCCTGTCTACAGGAACCACTGACCCTGTCTATATTAACCACTGACCCTGTCTACAGGAACCACTGACCCTGTCTACAGGAACCACTGACCCTGTCTTCAGGAACCACTGTCCCTGTCTACAGGAACCACTGACCCTGTCTATATTAACCACTGACCCTGTCTACAGGAATCACTGACCCTGTCTATATTAACCACTGACCCTGTCTACAGGAACCACTGACCCTGTCTATATTAACCACTGACCCTGTCTATATTAACCACTGACCCTGTCTATATTAACCACTGACCCTGTCTATATTAACCACTGACCCTGTCTACAGGAACCACTGACCCTGTCTACAGGAACCACTGACCCTGTCTACAGGAACCACTGACCCTGTCTACAGGAACCACTGACCCTGTCTACAGGAACCACTGATCCTGTCTACAGGAACCACTGACCCTGTCTACAGGAACCACTGACCCTGTCTACAGGAACCACTGACCCTGTCTACAGGAACCACTGACCCTGTCTACAGGAATCACTGGCTGTCTGCATGTTTCCAGATACCTGCTGCTAAGTGTTAACAGGAACCACTGACTGTCTGCTTGTTTCCATATACCTGCTGCTAAGTGTTAACAGGAACCACTGACTGTCTGCATGTTTCCAGATACCTGCTGCTAAGTGTTAACAGGAACCACTGACTGTCTGCATGTTTCCAGATACCTGCTGCTAAGTGTTAACAGGAACCACTGACCCTGTCTACAGGAACCACTGACCCTGTCTACAGGAACCACTGACTGTCTGCATGTTTCCAGATACCTGCTGCTAAGTGTTAACAGGAACAACTGACTGTCTGCATGTTTCCAGATAACTGCTGCTAAGTGTTAACAGGAACCACTGGCTGTCTGCATGTTTCCAGATACCTGCTCCTAAGTGTTAACAGGAACCACTGACTGTCTGCGTGTTTCCAGATACCTGCTGCTAAGTGTTAACAGGAACCACTGACTGTCTGCATGTTTCCAGATACCTGCTGCTAAGTGTTAACAGGAACCACTGACTGTCTGCATGTTTCCAGATACCTGCTGCTCAGTGTTAACAGGAACCACTGACTGTCTGCATGTTTCCAGATACTTGCTGCTAAGTGTTAACAGGAACCACTGACTGTCTGCGTGTTTCCAGATACCTGCTGCTAAGTGTTAACAGGAACCACTGACTGCCTGCATGTTTCCAGATACCTGCTGCTAAGTGTTAACAGGAACCACTGGCTGTCTGCATGTTTCCAGATACCTGCTGCTAAGTGTTAACATGAACCACTGACTGTCTGCATGTTTCCAGATAACTGCTGCTAAGTGTTAACAGGAACCACTGGCTGTCTGCATGTTTCCAGATACCTGCTCCTAAGTGTTAACAGGAACCACTGACTGTCTGCGTGTTTCCAGATACCTGCTGCTAAGTGTTAACAGGAACCACTGACTGTCTGCATGTTTCCAGATACCTGCTGCTAAGTGTTAACAGGAACCACTGACTGTCTGCATGTTTCCAGATAACTGCTGCTAAGTGTTAACAGGAACCACTGGCTGTCTGCATGTTTCCAGATACCTGCTCCTAAGTGTTAACAGGAACCACTGACTGTCTGCGTGTTTCCAGATACCTGCTGCTAAGTGTTAACAGGAACCACTGACTGTCTGCAAGTTTCCAGATACCTGCTGCTAAGTGTTAACAGGAACCACTGACTGTCTGCATGTTTCCAGATACCTGCTGCTAAGTGTTAACAGGAACCACTGACTGTCTGCGTGTTTCCAGATACCTGCTGCTAAGTGTTAACAGGAACCACTGACTGTCTGCGTGTTTCCAGATACCTGCTGCTAAGTGTTAACAGGAACCACTGACTGTCTGCATGTTTCCAGATACCTGCTGCTAAGTGTTAACAGGAACCACTGGCTGTCTGCATGTTTCCAGATACCTGCTGCTAAGTGTTAACATGAACCACTGACTGTCTGCATGTTTCCAGATAACTGCTGCTAAGTGTTAACAGGAACCACTGGCTGTCTGCATGTTTCCAGATACCTGCTGCTAAGTGTTAACAGGAACCACTGACTGTCTGCATGTTTCCAGATACCTGCTGCTAAGTGTTAACAGGAACCACTGACTGTCTGCTTGTTTCCAGATACCTGCTGCTAAGTGTTAACAGGAACCACTGGCTGTCTGCATGTTTCCAGATACCTGCTGCTAAGTGTTAACAGGAACCACTGGCTGTCTGCATGTTTCCAGATACCTGCTGCTAAGTGTTAACAGGAACCACTGACTGTCTGCATGTTTCCAGATACCTGCTGCTAAGTGTTAACAGGAACCACTGACTGTCTGCATGTTTCCAGACACCTGCTGCTAAGTGTTAACAGGAACCACTGACTGTCTGCATGTTTCCAGATACCTGCTGCTAAGTGTTAACAGGAACCACTGGCTGTCTGCATGTTTCCAGATACCTGCTGCTAAGTGTTAACAGGAACCACTGACTGTCTGCATGTTTCCAGATACCTGCTGCTAAGTGTTAACAGGAACCACTGACTGTCTGCATGTTTCCAAATACCTGCTGCTAAGTGTTAACAGGATATCTCATCCTAAATAAAGTTCTGAAAGTGTTCAGACCCTTTGACGTGTTGTTATGATATACAGCCCTATTCTAAAATTGATTTAAAAAAATAATACAAACAATTAATCAATCTACACACAATTTCCCATAATGACAAAGCGAAAACAGGTTTTGGGAACTTTTTGCAAATATATAAAAAAATCTTCTTGTAGCTGACCACCCGGCCAAACTGAGCAATCGGGGGAGAAGGGCCTTGTTCAGGGAGGTGACCAAGAACCTGATTGTCACTCTGACAGAGCTCCAGAGTTCCTCTGTGAAGATGGGAGAACCTTCCAGAAGGACAATCATCTCTGTAGCACTCCACCAATCAGGCCTTTATGGTAAAGTGGCCAGATGGAAGCCGCTCCTCAGTAAAAGGCACATGTAGTTTGCCAAAAGGCACTTAATGGACTCTCAGACAATGAGAAACAAGATTCTCTGGTCTGATGAAGCAAAGATTGAACTATTTTGCCTGATTGCCACCTGTCACGTCTGGACAAAACCTGGCACCATGCCTACATGTGGCATCATCATGCTGTAGGGATGTTTTTCAGTGGCAGGGATTGGGAGACTAGTCAGGATCGAGGGAAAAATGAACGGAGCAAAGTACCTGAGAGATCCTTGATGAAAACCTGCTCCAGGACCTCAGACAGGGGCAAAGGTTCACCTTCCAATAGGACAATGACACACAGCCAAGACAATGCAGGAGTGGCTTAGGGACAAGTCTCTGAATGCCTTTGTGTGGCCAAGGCAGAGCCTGGAATTGAACTAGATTGAACATCTCTGGAGAGACCTGATAATAGCTGTGCAGTGACACTCCCCATCTAACCTGACTGAGGTTGAGAGGATCTGCAGAGAAGAATGGGAGAAACTCCCCAAATACAGGTGTGCCAAGTTTATAGCGTCAAACCCAAGAAGACTCAAGGTGCACCAACAAAGCGCTAAGTTTTTAAAACCCTGTTTTTGCTTTGTCTTCATGGGTTATAGCGTGTAGATTGATGACGAAAAATCAACAACAATTTTTATAAAGCTGTAATGTAACAATGTTGAAAAAGCCAATAGTCTGAAGACATTCTGAATGTCGACTAGGTGGGACTCATATGACTAAAGAGGCGTCATGTACAGTTATGTTAATATACAGGAGAGTAAGAGTCAAATGTCTCTTTTCTCAGTACTTATGATCAATGTTCTACTCCAAGACACTTTGTGGATACAGGCCAAGGTATTCAACAAGAGGTACTCAATAAAAAGCTTCAACTCCGTATTCATGAAAGATAGAGGAAAGAAAACATAAAATATACAGTTTCCCCTCTATTTCATTGTCAACTCCGACCTTCCACACTGCCCCCCTTTAAAGAAAAGAGAGGTGTAGCTGTTTTGGCTACAGAGTTTAGGTCTGAGAAATATAGAAATCTTTACTGTGGGGTCCGTCCTAAATTACACACTATTCCCTATAGTATGTAGTGCACTACGTTTGACCAGGGCCTGTAGAAAGTTGTCTAAATGTAGAACACTATATTGGATTTCCATGTACCTTCTTCACCTTCTTCATCCTCCTCCCTTCCCTCCTTCCTTCTCTCCTTCCATTCCCTCATCCTCCTCCCTTCCCTCCTTCCTTCTCTCCTTCCATTCCCTCATCCTCCTCCCTTCCCTCCTTCCTTCTCTCCTTCCATTCCCTCATCCTCCTCCCTTCCCTCCTTCCTTCTCTCCTTCCATTCCCTCATCCTCCTCCCTTCCCTCCTTCCTCTCTCTCTCTCTCTCTCTCTCACCCCTTTCCCTATTCCTCCTTCCTCTCCCTCATCCTCCTTTCTTTCCCTCATCCTCCTTCCTTTCCCTCATCCTCCTTCCTCATCCCCCTTCCTCATCTTCCTTAATTTCCCTCATCATCCTTCTCTCCCCCTCATCCTTCTTTCTTTCCTTTCCTCATCCACCTTCCTTTCCCTCAACCTCCTTCCTCTCCCTCATCCTCCTTATTTTCCCTCATTCTCCTTCTCTCCTCCTGATCCGACTTACTTTCCCTCATCCTCCTTCATTCTCTAGAGTAACCAAACATATCCTAACCTAACACCATCCCACCCCCTCTCCCTTCCTCCATCTTCTTCCCTTTCATTCTGGCTTCTAACCTTCCATCCATCGCTCCAGAGTGAGCAGATGTCTATAAGGATGAAGGGTTCGCAGTGCGAGAGTTACTTGTGTGCGTGGTGTGTTTAAGAGTCAGTGAGAGGCTGCATTGAGCCCTGAGGCCCGGAGCCTGCCTGAAGCAGTTTCTCAATTAGATCCACTGGGGAGACTAACCTAGGGAAACAGGTGAAGGACTCTCACACACACACACACACACACACACACACACACACACACACACACACACACACACACACACACACACACGCGCGCGTGCGCACGTACCGTCTATGACTGACTAGATCAACCTTTCTGTCTACACTGGGGGCAGAGGGCTTCTGAAGAGACACACAAACACACGTAGCTTCAGCCTGATCTATGTGCTGTCTAGGACTGACTAGATCAACCTTACTGTCTACACAGAGAACACAGAGCCCTTCTGAAGAGACACACACACACCTGGAATATGTGGAGCCAACACACACTGACATTTTCCATCTGTGTCTGACTAGTGAAACGTTAGCCTTTACCCAGGGGGCACGGAGAGCTCACACACAGGTCGGTCAGGAATCATCAACTATATAGATTCAGCCATAGGCTGATCTTTCTTGTGGAGATGGTCAAGGGGCCGGAACAAAGTTACAAATCATTTGTAGACTGCATATTGACCGCACAAAGCCTAAACAGAGATAATATTGAACTAAAACAGCACATAGTCATTTCAAACGGTGTTTACATGTGTATAACGATCACATGTATCTCTATTATGCCTGAGAATGATTTGTAAGAGATTTACAAATAAAATCACTCGGTGTCCAAATTCGTCACGCGGCCCCTGGTAGGTACTCAAACACACTCACGTGGACTGTCTGCACATGGACACACGCACACTGATCAAATAGGCTGTCTCTGTCTGTTAGTCCACATGGGAGGGAGGGGCTGTCTCTGTCTGTTAGTCCACATGGGAGGGAGGGTCTGTCTGTGTCTGTGTGTGTGTGTGTGCGTGTGCGTGTGCGTGTGCGCGTGCACGTGCACGTGCGTGCATGTGTGTGTGTGTGTGTGTGTGGCTTTGAGAGGGAATGAGTGGGTTTACCTTAATTAGCCTGGGGAAGCAGAGAGCCGTTCATATTATTTAGTGGATTTAAACAGTGCTGTGTGTGACCACTCTTCTAGATTTAGAACACCATTCCATTCTACTGGTCATACATGGATAGAAGAATGTCTCAAAGGCTCTAACTAAAATGGTGTCCCTTCTAAAAGAGGTCCTAGCTCTCTAGACAGGCCCACCCGGCTCTGGCAGAGAGATGTGAGACAGATGTGTATGTAAATGTCTAGTTAGCATATTTCTATATTTAGACCAATCAAACACAGACTGTGTGGATATTATAATTTCCAAGGGCCTTATTCTAACTCCTATGGACAACGGCTGGTGAGCATGACTGAATGAGATCCAAGAGGACAGAGATGGTGATCAGCTGTTCCAGATCTAGAGAGGTACGACTCGCTCCAAATCAGTATGCATTATATACATACGTCATCAACGAAGACCTTCTAGAAACACATTCCCCTGCACGCAACTCTCTACAGACAGTCATTTCCATTTAGGAAACGGGAAGGAAAAACAAAGCAAGGATGATGGGAGGAGGGGGGGGGGGATGATAATAAATTAAGAAAAGAGAGAGAGAGAAAAGGAGGTAAGACGAGCCAATCCTCTCAAGCTGGATTTGGGGACAGATTTATGTTTTAGCCTGGGAAAATCAGGGTGTATAAATTATGCTAATCTCTTCAGAGAACATGGAAGAGATGTGATCCAAACAAGGCATTTTTTTTATGGAGTGTATCGAAGAGGAGAGAAGTGGAGAGAGACTTAAAACAGGAGGCATTTTAAGAGGATCGGAATAATGTCATTTTGGAAAGTAACTCCCGCTCGTATGCACGCACACGCACGCACGCACGCACGCACGCACGCACGCACACACACACACACACACACACACACACACACACACACACACACACACACACACACACACACACACACAGGCCCACACACACACATGCACACACACACAGGCCCACACACACACACACACACAAATACTCACATGCACGAACGCACTCGCACAGATAAGAGAGGAGTCGACATCGTCAACACCTGATTAAGACTCTGCAGGAGCGAGGAAGAGGAGCTAGCGAAACAGATGGATGAGGAGGAGGGAGAGAAAAGGGAAATCAGTGAAGCATTCTGGAAATCCCTTAGATCCACAGAATGTGGCACGACAACTCTGAAAGACGATAGAGAGAATTGAGCGTTGCCAGAACGTTCTACAGACATGACAACTGCATGTTGAAGATTCTGAAATAGAATATACAATGTTGCCAGAACGTTCTACAGACATGACAACTGCATGTTGAAGATTCTGAAATCGAATATACAATGTTGCCAGAACGTTCTACAGACATAACAACTGCATGTTGAAGATTCTGAAATAGAATATACAATGTTGCCAGAACGTTCTACAGACATGACAACTGCATGTTGAAGATTCTGAAATCGAATATACAATGTTGCCAGAACGTTCTACAGACATAACAACTGCATGTTGAAGATTCTGAAATAGAATATACAATGTTGCCAGAACGTTCTAGAGACAAGACAACTGCATGTTAATGAGGATCGGCGTTCCGTCAACGGGACAGTTGTATATCATGCAGCACGTTATATCAAGTAACAACAAATGTTGGTACATAGAAGTGTCTTATATTGTCTGAAAGCTTAAATTCTTGTTAATATAACTGCACTGTTCAATTTACAGTAGCTATTACTGCGAAAAAGTGCCATGCTGTTGTTTGAGGAGAGCTCCTAACAACAAAACACTTTTTTTCAACGCGATAGTTTTGATAAATTCACCTCTGAAGGTGAAAGGTGTACTTACATTCTCAAATCTTGCTCTGATTTATCATCCATTACTCTAGATCACCTTTATTACAGTCACCTTTATTATAGTCACCTTTATTATAGTCACCTTTATTACAGTCACCTTTATTATAGTCACCTTTATTATAGTTACCTTTATTACAGTCACCTTTATAATAGTCACCTTTATTATAGTCACCTTTATTACAGTCACCTTTATTATAGTCACCTTTATTACAGTCACCTTTATTATAGTTACCTTTATTACAGTCACCTTTATTATAGTCACCTTTATTACAGTCACCTTTATTATAGTTACCTTTATTACAGTCACCTTTATAATAGTCACCTATATTATAGTTACCTTTATTAAAGTCACCTTTATTACAGTCACCTTTATTATAGTTACCTTTCTTACAGTCACCTTTATAATAGTCACCTTTATTATAGTTACCTTTATTACAGTCACCTTTATTATAGTTACCTTTCTTACAGTCACCTTTATAATAGTCACCTTTATTATAGTCACCTTTATTACAGTCACCTTTATTATAGTTACCTTTCTTACAGTCACCTTTATAATAGTCACCTTTATTATAGTTACCTTTATTACAGTCACATTTATTATAGTTACCTTTATTACAGTCACCTTTATAATAGTCACCTTTCTTATAGTCACCTTTATTATAGTCACCTTTATTACAGTCACCTTTATAATAGTCACCTTTATTACAGTCACCTTTATTACAGTCACCTTTATTATGGTCACCTTTATTACAGTCACCTTTATTACAGTCACCTTTATAATAGTCACCTTTATAATAGTCAACCTTTTTCCGACAAGTACATTTAAACACACTCAGAAGTGTCCTTGGTGATATGGTGCTGCTGGTGATAGACACCATTTAGAGACTGAATACAGACAGATGAATGTACACAGAGTTTACATAATGTACAAACTAGATGGAACGAACATGGAGAGTTAGTAGAACAGGGCTCCATGCCCAGGAGACTGTGTTTGCTAATGGAGGTTAGCAGAGGTAAAGGTCAACATACAACGGATGGGACTTAACTCTCCAAAATCAGCCTGCTTTCTAATATTGACATATTGTCATTAACAGATATCCGCTCGCCCACCCGTCAACTTTCAGAGGTCCTCTTCTGTTTATCTCCAGTTAATTTCAATAATCCAGTTCAATTTAAACGACTTGACTTTATTCATTAATAACTCAAAGTAAATAACTTGCCTCCCCAGTTCGTTGTGTTTGTTTGTGTGCGTGTGTGTTTGTGTGTGTATAGGTGTGTGTGTGTGTGTGTGTGTGTGTGTGTGTGTGTGTGTACATTATCATTGTTATTGCAACACTAGCGACCTCAATTAAATTTAGAGGCTGTTTTTCCATGAGCTTTAAACTGCTGAGGACCTCCTCCCACAGGGCTTAATCCTACAACCCACAATGGACCCACAACACACAAAAACACACACACACACACACACACGCACGCACGCACGCACGCACGCACGCACACACACACACAGACACACACACACACACACACACACACACACATACTTCCTCATCCGATGAAAGTCAGGCATTATAGGGGGGGTGGTTCACTAACCTAATGTCATTGTTTTTCTCTCTCCTACTGAGACGTGTGGTCTCCATCAGGTCATTATAGGACGATGAGGCCGTACCAAACTGGAATGATAGTGTCTACACTCTAATCCTATATCTATAGCCTGGGGCCTTGTTCTGTACTTGATAGAGGGCTAGAGCCTTTAACAAGAAACCCCATGGACCCTGGTCTAAAGTAGTGTATTATATAGGGAATAGGATGGTAGGACCCTGGTCTAAAGTAGTGCATTATATAGGGAATAGGACGGTAGGACCCTGGTCTAAGTAGTGTATTATATAGGGAATAGGATGGTAGGACCCTGGTCTAAAGTAGTGCATTATATAGGGAATAGGATGGTAGGACCCTGGTCTAAAGTAGTGTATTACATAGGGAATAGGATGGTAGGACCCTGGTCTAAAGTAGTGTATTATACAGGGAATAGGATTGTAGGACCCTGGTCTAAAGTAGTGCATTATATAGGGAATAGGATGGTAGGACCCTGGTCTAAAGTAGTGCATTATATAGGGAATAGGATTGTAGGACCCAGGTCTAAAGTAGTGCATTATATAGGGAATAGGATGGTAGGACCCTGGTCTAAAGTATTGTATTATATAGGGAATAGGATGGTAGGACCCTGGTCTAAAGTAGTGTATTATACAGGGAAAAGGATTGTAGGACCCTGGTCTAAAGTAGTGCATTATATAGGGAATAGGACGGTAGGACCCTGGTCTAAGTAGTGTATTATATAGGGAATAGGATGGTAGGACCCTGGTCTAAAGTAGTGCATTATATAGGGAATAGGATGGTAGGACCCTGGTCTAAAGTAGTGTATTATATAGGGAATAGGATGGTAGGACCCTGGTCTAAAGTAGTGTATTATACAGGGAATAGGATTGTAGGACCCTGGTCTAAAGTAGTGCATTATATAGGGAATATGATGGTAGGACCCTGGTCTAAAGTAGTGTATTATATAGGGAATAGGATGGTAGGACCCTGGTCTAAAGTAGTGCATTATATGGGTAATAGGATGGTAGGACCCTGGTCTAAAGTAGTGTATTATATAGGGAATAGGATGGTAGGACCCTGGTCTAAAGTAGTGTATTATATAGGGAATAGGACGGTAGGACCCTGGTCTAAAGTAGTGTATTATATAGGGAATAGGATGGTAGGACCCTGGTCTAAAGTAGTGTATTATATAGGGAATAGGATGATAGGACCCTGTTCTAAAGTAGTGCTTACAGAGCGTTTGGAAAGTATTCACACCCCTTGACTTTTTCCACATTTTGTTACGTTACAGCCTTATTCCAAAATGGATTCATAAAAATATGGGTCTTATCAATCTACACAGAATACCCCATAATTACATCACAATACCCCATAATGACATCACAGTACCCCATAATGACATCACAATAACCCATAATGATGAAACTACCCCATAACACCCCATAATTATGAATCTACCCCATGACACCCCATAATGATGAATCTACCTCATAACACCCCCTAATGATGAATCTACCTCATAACACCCCATAATGACATCACAATACCTCATAATGACATCACAATACCCCATAATGATGAATCTACCCCATAACACCCCATAATGATGAATCTACCTCATAACACCCCATAATGATGAATCTACCCCATTATGATGCATCTACCCCATAATGATGAATCTACCCCATAATGATGAATCTACCCCATAACACCCCATAATGATGAATCTACCGCATAACACCCCAAAATGATGAATCTACCTCATAACACCCCATAATGATGAATCTACCTCATAACACCCCATAATGATGAATCTACCTCATAACACCCCATAATGATGAATCTATCTCATAACACCCCATAATGATGAATCTACCCCATAACACCCCATAATGATGAATCTACCCCATAATAATGAATCTACCCCATAACACCCCATAATGATGAATCTACCCCATAACACCCCATAATGATGAATCTACCTCATAACACCTTATAATGATGAATCTACCCCATAACACCCCATAATGATGAATCTACCCCATAACACCCTATAATGATGAATCTAACCCATAATGATGAATCTACCTCATAACACCCCATGATGATGAATCTACCCCATAACACCCCATAATGATGAATCTACCCCATAACACCCCATAATGATGAATCTACCCCATAACACCCCATAATGATGAATCTACCCCATAATGATGAATCGACCCCATAACACCTCATAATGATGCATCTACCCCATAACACCCCATAATGATGAATCTTCCCAATAATGATGAATCTACCCCATAACACCCCATAATGATGAAGCTTCCTCATAACACCCCATAATGATGAATCTACCTCATAACACCCCATAATGACATCACAATACCCCATAATGACATCACATAACCCCATAATGATGAATCTACCCCATAACACCCCATAATGATGAATCTACCTCATAACACCCCATAATGATGAATCTACCCGATAATGATGAATCCACCCCATAATGATGAATCTACCCCATAACACCCCATAGTGATAAATCTACCCCATAATGATGAATCTACCCAAATAATGATGAATATACCCCATAACACCCCATAATGATGAATCTACCCCATAACACCCTATAATGATGAGTCTACCCCACAACACCCCATAATGATGAATCTACCCCATAACACCCCATAATGATGAATCTACCCCATAATGATGAATCGACCCCATAACACCTCATAATGATGAATCTACCCCATAACACCCCATAATGATGAATCTACCCCATAACACCCCCTAATGATGAAGCTTCCTCATAACACCCCATAATGACATCACAATACCCCATAATGATGAATCTACCTCATAACACCCCATAATGATGAATCTACCCGATAATGATGAATCCACCCCATAATGATGAATCTACCCCATAACACCCCATAGTGATAAATCTACCCCATAATGATGAATCTACCCAAATAATGATGAATATACCCCATAACACCCCATAATGATGAATCTACCCCATAACATCCCATAATGATGAATGTACCTCAAAACACCCCATGATGATGAATCTAACCCATAATACCCCCATAATGATGAATCTACCCCATAACACCCCATAATGATGAATCTACCTCATAACACCCCTTAATGACATCACAATACCCCATAATGATGAATCTACCTCATAACACCCCATAATGATGAATCTACCTCATAACACCCCATAATGATGAATCTACCTCATAACACCCCATAATGATGAAGCTACCTCATAACACCCCATAATGACATCACAATACCCCATAATGATGAATCTACCTCATAACACCCCATAATGATGAATCTACCTCATAACACCCCATAATGATGAATCTACCTCATAACACCCCATAATGTTGAATCTACCTCATAACACCCCATAATGATGAATCTACCTCATAACACCCCATTATGATGAAGCTACCTCATAACACCCCATAATGACATCACAATACCCCATAATGATGAATCTACCTCATAACACCCCATAATGATGAATCTACCCCATAACACCCCATAATGATGAATCTACCCCATAATACCCCATAATGATGAATCTACCCCATAACACCTCATAATGATGAATCTACCCCATAACACCTCATAATGATGAATCTACCCCATAATGATGAATCTACCCCATAACACACCATAATGATGAATCTACCCCATAACACCCCTTAATGACATCACAATACCCCATAATGATGAATCTACCCCATAACACCCCATAATGATGAATCTACCCCATAACACCCCATAATGATGAATCTACCCCATAATGATGAATCTACCCCATGATGATGAATCTACCTCATAATACCCCATAATGATGAATCTACCCCATGATGATGAATCTACCTCATAACACCCCTTAATGACATCACAATACCCCATGATGATGAATCCACCCCATAATGATGAATCTACCCCATAACACCCCTTAATGACATCACAATACCCCATAATGATGAATCTACCCCATAACACCCCATAATGATGAATCTACCTCATAACACCCCATAATGATGAATCTACCCCATAACACCCCATAATGATGAATCTACCCCATAACACCCCATAATGATGAATCTACCCCATAACACCCCATAATGATGAATCTACCCCATAACACCTCATAATTATGAATCTACCCCATAACACCCCATAATGATGAATCTACCCCATAACACCTCATAATTATGAATCTACCCCATAACACCTCATAATGATGAATCTACCCCATAACACCCCATAATGATGAATCTACCCCATAACACCCCATAATGATGAATCTACCTCATAACACCCCATAATGATGAATCTACCCCATAACACCCCATAATGATGAATCTACCTGATAACACCCCATAATGATGAATCTACCCCATAACACCCCATAATGATGAATCTACCCCATAACACCCCATAATGATGAATCTACCCCATAACACCCCATAATGACATCACCATACCCCATAATGACATCACAATACCCCATAATGATGAATCTACCTGATAACACCCCATAATGATGAATCTACCTCATAACACCCCATAATGATGAATCTACCCCATAACACCCCATAATGATGAATCTACCCCATAACACCCCATAATGATGAATCTACCCCATAATGATGAATCTACCTCATAACACCCCATAATGATGAATCTACCCCATAACACCCCATAATGATGAATCTACCCGATAACACCCCATAATGATGAAGCTACCTCATAACACCCCATAATGATGAATCTACCTCATAACACCCCATAATGACATCACAATACCCCATAATGACATCACAATACCCCATAATGATGAATCTACCCCATAACAACCCATAAGGATGAATCTACCCCATAACACCCCATAATGATGAATCTACCCCATAACACCCCATAATGATGAATCTACCCCATAACACCCCATAATGATGAAGCTACCTCATAACACCCCATAATGATGAATCTACCTCATAACATCCCATAATGACATCACAATACCCCATAATGACATCACAATACCCCATAATGATGAATCTACCCCATAACACCCCATAATGATGAATCTACCCCATAACACCCCATAATGATGAATCTACCCGATAACACCCCATAATGATGAATCTACCCCATAACACCCCATAATGATGAATCTACCCCATAACACCCCATAATGATGAATCTACCTCATAACACCCCATAATGATGAAGCTACCTCATAACACCCCATAATGATGAAGCTACCTCATAACACCCCATAATGATGAATCTACCCCATAACACCCCATAATGATGAATCTACCCCATAACACCCCATAATGATGAATCTACCCAATAATGATGAATCTACCCCATAACACCCCATAATGATGAATCTACCCGATAACACCCCATAATGATGAATCTACCCCATAATGATGAATCTACCCCATAACACCCCATAATGATGAATCTACCCCATAACACCCCATAATGATGAATCTACCTCATAACACCCCATAATGATGAATCTACCCCATAACACCTCATAATTATGAATCTACCCCAGAACACCCCATAATGATGAATCTACCTCATAACACCCCATAATGATGAATCTACCTCATAACACCCCATAATGATGAATCTACCTCAAAACACCCCATAATGATGAATCTACCTCATAACACCCCATAATGATGAATCTACCTCATAATACCCCATAATGATGAATCTACCTCATAACACCCCATAATGATGAATCTACCCCATAACACCTCATAATGATGAATCTACCCCATAACACCTCATAATTATGAATCTACCCCATAACACCCCATAATGATGAATCTACCCCATAATGATGAATCTACCTCATAACACCCCATAATGATGAATCTACCCCATAACACCCCATAATGATGAATCTACCCGATAACACCCCATAATGATGAATCTACCTCATAACACCCCATAATGACATCACAATACCCCATAATGACATCACAATACCCCATAATGATGAATCTACCCCATAACACCCCATAAGGATGAATCTACCCCATAACACCCCATAATGATGAATCTACCCCATAACACCCCATAATGATGAATCTACCCCATAACACGCCATAATGATGAAGCTACCTCATAACACCCCATAATGATGAATCTACCTCATAACACCCCATAATGACATCACAATACCCCATAATGACATCACAATACCCCATAATGATGAATCTATCCCATAACACCCCATAAGGATGAATCTACCCCATAACACCCCATAATGATGAATCTACCCCATAATGATGAATCCACCCCATAATACCCCATAATGATGAATCTACCCCATAACACCCCATAATGACATCACAATACCCCATAATGACATCACAATACCCCATAATGATGAATCTACCCCATAACACCCCATAATGATGAATCTACCCCATAACACCCCATAGTGATGAATCTACCCCACAACACCCCATAGTGATGAATCTACCCCATAATATTCATGATGACAATAATAATATTAATAACAATAATAATAATAATAATAATATTCGTAATGATGAAACAAAAACAGGCTTTTACACAGTTTTGCAACTTTATGATTTAAAAAAAAACAGAAACAACTCATTTACTTAAGTATTTAGTCCTTTTGCTCTGAGACTCGATATTGAACTCAGTTTCCATTGATCATCCTTGAGATGTTTAATCAACTTGTTTTGAGTCCAACTGTGGGTAATTCAATTGATTGGACATCATTTGGAAAGGCGCACACCTGTTTATGTAAGGTCTCACAGTTGACAGTGCATGTCGGAGCAATAATCAAGCTATGAGTTCGAAGGAATTATCCTTTGAGCTCCGAGACAGTAATGTGTTAAAAGGCACAGAGCTGTCAGCCTCCTGGGTGGCACAGTGGTCTAAGGTACTGCATCACAGTGCTAGCTGTGCCACCAGAGAATCTGGTTTCGAGCCCAGGCTCTGTCGCAGCCGGCCGCGACTGGGAGGCCCATGGAGCGGTGCACAATAGGCCCAGCATCGTCCGGGTTAGGGAGGGTTTGGCTGGTGGGGATATCTTTGTCTCATCGTGCACTAGTGACTCCTGTGGCGGGCAGGGCGCAGTGCACGCTCACCAGGTCGCCAGGTGTATGGTATTTCCTCTGACACATTGGTGCGGCTGGCTTCCTTGTACCAAAACATTTCTGCAGCATTGAAGGTCCACAAGAACACAGTGGCCTCCATCATTCTTAAATGGAAGAAGTTTGGAAACACCAAGACTCTTCTTAGAGCTGACCACCTGGCCAAACTGAGCAATCGGGGGAGAAGGGCCTAGGTCAGGGAAGTGACCAAGAACCAATGGTCACTCTGACAGAGCTCCAGAGTTCCTCTGTGGAGATTGGAGAACCTTCCAGAAGGACAATCATCTCTGCAGCACTCTACCAATCAGGCCTTTATGGTAGAGTGGCCAGAGGGAAGCAACTCCTCAGTAAAAGGCACATGACAGCCAATTCTGAGTTTGTCAAGAGACACCTAAAGGACTCCCAGACCATGAGAAACAAGATTCTCTGGTCTGATGAAACCAAGATTCAACTCTTTGCCTGAATTCCAAAGGTCATGTCTGGACAAACCCTGGCACCATTCCTACTTTGAAGCATGGTGGTGGCAGCATCATGCTGTAGGGATGTTTTTCAGTGGCAGGGATTAGGAGACTAGTCAGGGTCGAGGGAAAGATGAACGGAGCCAAGTACCTGAGAGATCCTTGATGAAAACCTGCTCCAGGACCTCAGAATGGGGGCAAAGCTTCACCTTCCAACAGGACAACGACACTAAGCACACAGCCAAGACAATGCAGGAGTGGCTTCGTGACAAGTCTCTGAATGTCTTTGAGTGGCCCAGCCAGAGCCTGGAATTGAACCTGATCAAACATCTCTGGAGAGACCTGACAATAGATGTGCAGCGATGCTCCCCATCCAACCCGGCTGAGGTTGAGAGGATCTGCAGAGAAGAATGGGAGAAACTCCCCATCCAACCTGGCTGAGGTTGAGAGGATCTGCAGAGAAGAATGGGAGAAACTCCCCATCCAACCTGGCTGAGGTTGAGAGGATCTGCAGAGAAGAATGGGAGAAACTCCCCATCCAACCTGGCTGAGGTTGAGAGGATCGTCAGAGAAGAATGGGAGAAACTCCCCATCCAACCTGGCTGAGGTTGAGAGGATCTGCAGAGAAGAATGGGAGAAACTCCCCAAAAACAGGTGTGCCAAGCTTGTAGCGTCATACCCAGGAAGACTGGAGGCTGTAATGGCTGCCAAAGTTGCTTCAACAAAGTACTTCGTAAATGGTCTGAATACTTATGTACTTGTGATATTTCAGTTTTTTTATATTTAATACGTTTGCAAAAAAAAAAACGAAAAAACTATTTTTAATTGGTCATTGTAGGATATTGTGCGTAGATTGATGAGGGCCCAAAAAATATATATATATTTTATATTTTCATTTTATAATAAGGCTGTAACATAATGTGGAAAAAGTCAAGGTGTCTGAATACTTTCCGAACAGGAATAGAGTGCCATAGGGCCTGGTCTAACGTAGTGCATTATATAGGGGACGTGGTGTTGTTTGGGATGCAGGCTGTGTCTGGTTAAATGTTTAATGCATTCAGTAACTTTCTATTCCAAACATCTTATCAAAGAAGATTAAAGGCTTTAGTGTGGACACTCTATCTATTGTTATGTGATGTTAATAGCACTATCTTCCACTCTGTTAATGTGTAAAGACGACCAGGATTGGTAGCCTAGATTGCTATCAAAATATCTCGCGTAGAAAATCATCCGGATATTTCTAATATTTCTAATATGAAAAGCATAGCTTAAGAGCCTTTGCCCACTGGCGTTATGTGGTACATCTTAATGTGAGCGTTACAACTGTCAATCCTAATATCATAAATGGTAGTGTTTCTGGCGTACAGCAGCTTTCTAGTAACAACTAGACAGGATAACAACATGGTTGAAAGGGGGAAAACACACTTTAGGACTGTAACACTAAGGCTGCGTTACAAATTGAACCCTATTCCCTACATAGTGCATACCTAACACTAGGGATATAGGCAACAGTAGTGCACTACGTAGGGATAGGATGCAACTTGGGATGCATTCTAAGTCTTACTGTAATAACATAAATCCTTTGACTCTAGGATCAGATGGACTGATCCTCTCTGATCCCACTGTTCCTTCTGTACTACGTTTGTGTGAACACTGCTTGTGTTTGCGTTGTGCGTATGTGTAATGTCTCCACGTTCCTGGGAATATAATGTAAAAGCCTTCTCTGGATTAGACACCCCCCCCCCCCCCCACACCCACACACACACACACACACACACACACACACACACACACACACACACACACACACAGGAGACAAAACAACTGGACTGAATGATGTGACGATGTTCACAACAGCGGATTAACTTCCAAGATTAAAACGATACCTCTCCTCCTTTATGTTAATCTCTCTCTCTCTCTCTCTCTCTCTCTCTCTCCTGATTAAATTGATAAGTAGTGTTTTGTTTTGTCTCTGGATATATTTGACCTTCTCCTTGTCTTTTTCTCGCCCTGCATTTTGTCAAATCGAATGAAGATCAAATCAAATTCTGTTCATCACGTTCTCCGAATACAACTTGTGTCAACTGACAGTGAAAACAACCTTTTCCAACGATAAAAAATGAAGTAGTAATTAACACAAGAGGAATACAATTAAATACACAAGAATGGAGCTGTAAACAGGAAGTACCAGTACCAGATCAATGTGGAGCTGTATAAGAGCAGGTGAGGTTGGTGATGACGGGACTGGCTTCCTCTCTCACATCAAAACATACCTGCTGATGAGAGACAGATGGATAGAGAGAGAACATCATTAAGCTTTGTTGTTTTTTACGGTCAGTCACCATAATCACCTGGAGGTGAAATACAAAACTCACCTTGGATCATTAACTCTGGGACTACTGCATCTCTATCTGTATTTCAATGTAAAGTATCTCTTTAATAATACTTCCTGTTGACCCGACCTAGTGACCTCTCACCTATGATTATGCTGTGACCTCTGTGTCAACCAGTTCAGATGCGGGAGGGGTTCACCAAAACAGCTGATATAACCTAGAGGATTTAGGGAGAAAGGGGAGAGGGATGAGGTGGAGAAGAGAGACTGTTATTGTGTGCGTGTGTTCTCACCTGGTGTCCACACTAAGTGGCTACAGAGTTCTTTATGCTGAAAAACAGACACATGAGGACAAACAATAGAAGATAATGTCAATAGAAGATACTGTATGTGATGCAGACACCTATCGGAGTGTACCTGAAACATTTAAATATAGAGGGCTATGTGTCTCACTACTTGGTAATTGCAAGGCTAATCCCCAGGGAAATCATGACTTGGCAGCAACAGATAGACCAGTGAAAATGGCTGTGTTTATGTGGTAGAAATCTGAAAATTAGCAGCTGACATCTTAAGGGTTTTTTAATTAACGCATGTGAGACAGGTTCCATGTACAACAAGACAGGCAGAGAGGAAGAGAGAAAAATAACACAGAACAGTTGAATTACCTCTGGTTATGGACACTTTTGCCAGCAATGAAGCTTCCGCGGCCTGTTCCTCGGACAGTGAACATCTGACAATATCTACATGTTCGACCCCTTGGTCAGCTCGCTCTCCGAAAGTAAAGAGAACAGCTTATTTTTTATAGATATGAAAAAACAACGGAGATATGACAGTTCAGTCTAAAGCATCACATGTCATGTTTAGGATACGTCAATACAGCCCAGTGCTGCTAACCTGAGATGACATCATCAATACAGCCCAGTGCTGCTAACCTGAGATGACATCATCAATACAGCCCAGTGCTGCTAACCTGAGATGACATCGTCAATACAGCCCAGTGCTGCTAACCTGAGATGACATCATCAATACAGCCCAGTGCTGCTAACCTGAGATGACATCATCAATACAGCCCAGTGCTGCTAACCTGAGATGACATCATCAATACAGCCCAGTGCTGCTAACCTGAGATGACATCATCAATACAGCCCAGTGCTGCTAACCTGACATGACATCATCAATACAGCCCAGTGCTGCTAACCTGAGATGACATCATCAATACAGCCCAGTGCTGCTAACCTGACATGACATCATCAATACAGCCCAGTGATGCTAACCTGAGATGACATCATCAATACAGCCCAGTGCTGCTAACCTGAGATGACATCATCAATACAGCCCAGTGCTGCTAACCTGACATGACATCATCAATACAGCCCAGTGCTGCTAACCTGAGATGACATCATCAATACAGCCCAGTGCTGCTAACCTGACATGACATCGTCAATACAGCCCAGTGCTGCTAACCTGAGATGACATCATCAATACAGCCCAGTGCTGCTAACCTGAGATGACATCATCAATACAGCCCAGTGCTGCTAACCTGAGATGACATCGTCAATACAGCCCAGTGCTGCTAACCTGAGATGACATCATCAATACAGCCCAGTGCTGCTAACCTGAGATGACATCATCAATACAGCCCAGTGCTGCTAACCTGAGATGACATCATCAATACAGCCCAGTGCGGCTAACCTGAGATGACATCGTCAATACAGCCCAGTGCTGCTAACCTGAGATGACATCATCAATACAGCCCAGTGCTGCTAACCTGAGATGACATCATCAATACAGCCCAGTGCTGCTAACCTGAGATGACATCATCAAGACAGCCCAGTGCTGCTAACCTGAGATGACATCATCAATACAGCCCAGTGCTGCTAACCTGAGATGACATCACCAATACAGCCCAGTGCTGCTAACCTGAGATGACATCGTCAATACAGCCCAGTGCTGCTAACCTGAGATGACATCATCAATACAGCCCAGTGCTGCTAACCTGAGATGACATCATCAATACAGCCCAGTGCTGCTAACCTGAGATGACATCGTCAATACAGCCCAGTGCTTCTAACCTGAGATGACATCATCAATACAGCCCAGTGCTGCTAACCTGAGATGACATCATCAATACAGCCCAGTGCTGCTAACCTGAGATGACATCATCAATACAGCCCAGTGCTGCTAACCTGAGATGACATCATCAATACAGCCCAGTGCTGCTAGCCTGAGATGACATCATCAATACAGCCCAGTGCTGCTAACCTGAGATGACATCATCAATACAGCCCAGTGCTGCTAACCTGAGATGACATCGTCAATACAGCCCAGTGCTGCTAACCTGAGATGACATCATCATAGGTCTTCGCTTTAACAAACTTTGTGTCGGAAAGAAGTGGGAAAATAAGTTATCCCACTTAAAAAGATGAGACAGGCCTGTAATTTTCAATTTTTACTTATTTTCCACCATAATTTGCAAATACATTCATTAAAAATTCCTACAGTGTGATTTTCAGATTTTTTTTTTCTCATTTTGTCTGTCACAGTTGAAGTGTGCCTATGATGAAAGTGACAGGCCTCTCTCATCGTTTTAAGTGGGAGAACTTGCACAATTGGTGGCTGACTAAAAACGTTTTTTGCCCCACTGTAAAACAATTTACCTGTGTATAAACACACCTTCATACAAACGTGCTACTGTATGCAGAATTCTTGACGCACAACTGAAGATGCAAGTTGGGAAGGAGGGCTAATAGCTGAACAATAGACTATACAACCTGTATTAAAGAATTGTCTAATAGCCGAGCTAGAGGTGAAAACTCCCCCCTCATGTCACAGACCAGATCTGACCTAACGACCAAGGGGTAGCCTGCTACTCAATGTAATATAGTAATGACTTTTCAAATAAGTTACCTTGCACGTTATGTTGGCTGACAATTTGTTAGTTACACTGTCCTTAAGAACCACATAGCATATCATTACAGCAGTATGGACCGGTATGTTAGCTAGCTACCTAACGTTAGTGATACATTAAACTTGACAGTATATTATCTATAGGATATCTAACTACCCAACGTTAATTGACTTGATTATTCTCGTCATTCTTAGTTCATCTAAATGGTATAGTCGTTGTGTTTTCTCAATGGGCATGCGGGTGCTTTCGTATATAGTCTCTCTGTCTATCTGTAGGCTGGACAATAGAAAACGAGTCTAAATTCCCCCAAGGCTGAAAAACGTCTTCAGAACGTTGTCTGAGCTGGAACACTGGCGCGAGCCCATAGCAACTGAATGGAATGGAACGTTTGCAGAGCCTGGTTTGACTGTTGTGATGCTTAGAATTCCAATGACAATGTATCCCTTTCTATTTTACCAATACAATCTGTTCGTCGGACGAAACTGGGGACAAAACAACTTGTGTAGAAAGTTAACATCCGCACCTCGATGGTGTCAAAATGTGCTTATGTCTGCGTGATGAAAAGTAGGGAAAATGTTTCAACTTCTGAGTATTTCTGGTCTAGCGATTGATGACAAACGAGCTCGCAGCCCGGATTTATATAATTACAGAGGAGATTCTCCTGATTAAAATGGTGCCCGAGTAACAGTTTTGCTTCTGTCCCTCTCCTCCCCCCTACCTGTGCTCGAATCATTGACCCTCTGCAGACATAGACAACAGCCACCCTCAAAGCATCAACTACTACTATATATAGGGAGTACCAGATCAATGTGGAGCTGTATACAGGAAGTACCAGTACCAGATCAATGTGGAGTTTTATACAGGGAGTACCAGTACCATATCAATGTGGAGATATATACAGGAAGTACCAGATCAATATGGAGCTATATACAGGAACTACCAGATCAATGTGGAGCTATATACAGAAAGTATCAGATCAATGTGGAGCTATATACAGGGAGTACCAGATCAATGTGGAGCTACATACAGGGAGTACCAGTACCAGATCAATGTGGAGATATATACAGAAAGTATCAGATCAATGTGGAGCTATATACAGGTAGTACCAGATCAATGTGGAGCTACATACAGGGAGTACCAGTACCAGATCAATGTGGAGATATATACAGAAAGTATCAGATCAATGTGGAGCTATATACAGGTAGTACCAGATCAATGTGGAGCTACATACAGGGAGTACCAGTACCAGATCAATGTGGAGATATATACAGGAAGTACCAGATCAATATGGAGCTATATACAGGAACTACCAGATCAATGTGGAGCTATATACAGGAAGTACCAGTACCAGATCAATGTGGAGCTATATACAGGAAGTACCAGATCAATGTGGAGCTATATACAGGTAGTACCAGATCAATGGGGAGCTACATACAGGAAGTACCAGATCAATGTGGAGCTATATACAGGAAGTACGAGATCAATGTGGAGCTTTATACAGGTAGTACTAGATCAATGTGGAGCTATATACAGGAAGTACCAGTACCATATCAATGTGGAGCTATTTACAGGGAGTACCAGTACCATATCAATGTGGAGCTATATACAGGGAGTACCATTGCCAGATAATTGTGGAGCTATATACAGGGAGTACCATTGCCAGATAATTGTGGAGCTATATACAGGAAGTACCAGATCAATGTGGAGCTATATACAGGAAGTACCAGTACAAGATCAATGTGGAGCTATTTACAGGGAGTACCAGTACCATATCAATGTGGAGCTATATACAGGGAGTACCATTGCCAGATAATTGTGGAGCTATATACAGGGAGTACCATTGCCAGATAATTGTGGAGCTATATACAGGAAGTACCAGATCAATGTGGAGCTATATACAGGAAGTACCAGTACCATATCAATGTGGAGCTATATACAGGGAGTAACCGTACCAGATCAATGTGGAGCTACAGATGAAGTCAGAAGTTTACATACACCTTAGCCAAATACATTTAAACTCAGTTTTTCAGAAGTCCTGACATTTAATCCTAGTAAAAATTCCCTGTCTTAGGTCTGTTAGGATCACCACTTTATTTTAAGAATGTGAAATGTCAGAAAAATAGTAGAGAGAATTATTTATTTCAGCTTTTATTTCTTTCATCACATTCCCAGTGGGTCAGAAGTTTACATACACTCAATTGGTATTTGGTAGCATTGCCTTTAAATTGTTTAACCTGGGTCAAACGTTTCAGGTAGCCTTCCACAAGCTTCGCACAATAAGTTGGGTGAATTTTGACCCATTCCTCCTGAACGTGGTACCTTCAGGAATTTGGAAATTGCTCCCAGGGATGAACCAGACTTGTGGAGGTCTGCACTTTTTTTTCTGAGGTCTTGGCTGATTTCTTTTGATTTTTCCATGATGTCAAGCAAAGAGGCACTGGATTTGAAGGAAGGCCTTGAAATCCATATCCACAGGTACAATTCCAATTGACTCAAAAGATGTCAATTAGCCTATCAGAGGCTTCTAAAGCCATGACATCATTTTCTGAACTTTCCAAGCTGTTTAAAGGCACAGTCCATTTAGTGTATGTAAACTTCTGACCCACTGGAACTGTACTACAGTGAATACAGTGTAAACTAGTTTTAATGACTCCAACCTAAGTGTGTGTAAACTAGTTTTAATGACTCCAACCTAAGTGTATGTAAACTAGTTTTAATGACTCCAACCTAAGTGAATGTAAACTAGTTTTAATGACTCCAACCTAAGTGTATGTAAACTAGTTTTAATGACTCCAACCTAAGTGTATGTAAACTAGTTTTAATGACTCCAACCTAAGTGAATGTAAACTAGTTTTAATGACTCCAACCTAAGTGAATGTAAACTAGTTTTAATGACTCCAACCTAAGTGAATGTAAACTAGTTTTAATGACTCCAACCTAAGTGTATGTAAACTAGTTTTAACGACTCCAACCTAAGTGAATGTAAACTAGTTTTAATGACTCCAACCTAAGTGAATGTAAACTAGTTTTAATGACTCCAACCAAAGTGTATGTAAACTTCCGACTTCATCTGTAGTCTAGCGCGTGTGTATATATAGTCTAGTGAGTGTGTATATGGTGTGTATATACAGTCTAGTGAGTGTGTATATGGTGTGTATATATAGTCTAGTGAGTGTGTATATGGTGTGTATATATAGTCTAGTGAGTGTGTATATGGTGTGTATATATAGTCTAGTGAGTGTGTACCGTAATTTCTGGGCCTGTGACAGAGATATAGGCATCTATATTCTAACCATCAGGCAGACCTAGGCCTGTGACAGAGATATAGGCATCTCTATTCTAACCATCAGGCAGACCTAGGCCTGTGACAGAGATATAGGCATCTATATTCTAACCATCAGGCAGACCTAGGCCTGTGACAGAGATATAGGCATCTGTATTCTAACCATCAGGCAGACCTAGGCCTGTGACAGAGATATAGGCATCTATATTCTAACCATCAGGCAGACCTAGGCCTGTGACAGAGATATAGGCATCTGTATTCTAACCATCAGGCAGACCTAGGCCTGTGACAGAGATATAGGCATCTGTATTCTAACCATCAGGCAGACCTAGGCCTGTGACAGAGATATAGGCATCTGTATTCTAACCATCAGGCAGACCTAGGCCTGTGAGAGAGATATAGGCATCTATATTCTAACCATCAGGCAGACCTAGGCCTGTGACAGAGATATAGGCATCTATATTCTAACCATCAGGCAGACCTAGGCCTGTGACAGAGATATAGGCATCTGTATTCTAACCATCAGGCAGACCTAGGCCTGTGACAGAGATATAGGCATCTGTATTCTAACCATCAGGCAGACCTAGGCCTGTGACAGAGATATAGGCATCTGTATTCTAACCATCAGGCAGACCTAGGCCTGTGACAGAGATATAGGCATCTGTATTCTAACCATCAGGCAGACCTAGGCCTGTGACAGAGATATAGGCATCTATATTCTAACCATCAGGCAGACCTAGGCCTGTGACAGAGATATAGGCATCTATATTCTAACCATCAGGCAGACCTAGGCCTGTGACAGAGATATAGGTATCTGTATTCTAACCATCAGGCAGACCTAGGCCTGTGACAGAGATATAGGCATCTCTATTCTAACCATCAGGCAGACCTAGGCCTGTGACAGAGATATAGGCATCTCTATTCTAACCATCAGGCAGACCTAGGCCTGTGACAGAGATATAGGCATCTATATTCTAACCATCAGGCAGACCTAGGCCTGTGACAGAGATATAGGCATCTGTATTCTAACCATCAGGCAGACCTAGGCCTGTGACAGAGATATAGGCATCTCTATCCTAAGCATCAGGCAGACCTAGGCCTGTGACAGGATATAGGCATCTGTATTCTAACCATCAGGCAGACCTAGGCCTGTGACAGAGATATAGGCATCTGTATTCTAACCATCAGGCAGACCTAGGCCTGTGACAGAGATATAGGCATCTCTATCCTAAGCATCAGGCAGACCTAGGCCTGTGACAGAGATATAGGCATCTGTATTCTAACCATCAGGCAGACCTAGGCCTGTGACAGAGATATAGGCATCTGTATTCTAACCATCAGGCAGACCTAGGCCTGTGACAGAGATATAGGCATCTGTATTCTAACCATCAGGCAGACCTAGGCCTGTGACAGAGATATAGGCATCTGTATTCTAACCATCAGGCAGACCTAGGCCTGTGACAGAGATATTGGCATCTCTATCCTAAGCATCAGGCAGACCTAGGCCTGTGACAGAGATATAGGCAAACCAAATGATAATGATGAGAAATGTGTTCTCTCTCTTCCATCCAGGCAGGGTGACAAGGACTCTGATCGTAGGGGACTTGAGAGATGGATAGGGATCATACGATGGGGGTGTAACAACGATGATGGGGGTGTAACCATGGTGATTAGTCTACTGGGATACAGAATATAGACTGAAATAAACACCAGCCTCTGAGGCTACAGTAATCACAACACACTCACACATACGCACTGGAGGCTGTGGGGACACTGACAGTACAACAAGGATATGCTATGACGAGAGACGGAGGGAGGGAGGGAGGGAGGGAGGGAGGGAGGGGAGGAAGGGAGGGAGGGAGGAAGGAAGGGAGGGAGGGAGGGAGGGAGGGAGGGAGGGAGGGAGGGAGGGAGGGAGGGAGGGAGGGAGGGGGGGGGGAGGGCAAGAGTTCAGATATGTGGTTGTGGTAGTCAATGTACTGTCTTGTTGTCTGATGGGTCATTGATACTTCATGTTATGTATGTTGTACTGTCTTGTTGTCTGACTGGGTCATAGATACTTCATGTTATGTTGTACTGTCTTGTTATCTGACTGGGTCATAGACACTTCATGTTATGTTGTACTGTCTTGTTGTCTGACTGGGTCATAGATACTTCATGTTATGTTGTACTGTCTTGTTGTCTGACTGGGTCATAGATACTTCATGTTATGTTGTACTGTCTTGTTGTCTGACTGGGTCATAGATACTTCATGTTATGTTGTACTGTCTTGTTGTCTGACTGGGTCATAGATACTTCATGTCATGTTGTACTGTCTTGTTGTCTGACTGGGTCATAGACACTTCATGTTATGTTGTACTGTCTTGTTGTCTGACTGGGTCATAGACACTTCATGTTATGTTGTACTGTCTTGTTGTCTGACTGGGTCATAGATACTTCATGTCATGTTGTACTGTCTTGTTGTCTGACTGGGTCATAGACACTTCATGTTATGTTGTACTGTGTTGTTGTCTGACTGGGTCATAGACACTTCATGTTATGTTGTACTGTCTTGTTGTCTGACTGGGTCATAGATACTTCATGTCATGTTGTACTGTCTTGTTGTCTGACTGGGTCATAGACACTTCATGTTATGTTGTACTGTCTTGTTGTCTGACTGGGTCATAGATACTTCATGTCATGTTGTACTGTCTTGTTGTCTGACTGGGTCATAGATACTTCATGTTATGTTGTACTGTCTTGTTGTCTGATGGGTCATAGATACTTCATGTTAATGTTGTACTGTCTTGTTGTCTGACTGGGTCATAGATACTTCATGTCATGTTGTACTGTCTTGTTGTATGATGGGTCATAGATACTTCATGTCATGTTGTACTGTCTTGTTGTCTGACTGGGTCATAGATACTTCATGTCATGTTGTACTGTCTTGTTGTATGATGGGTCATAGATACTTCATGTCATGTTGTACTGTCTTGTTGTATGATGGGTCATAGATACTTCATGTTATGTTGTACTGTCTTGTTGTCTGATGGGTCATAGATACTTCATGTTAATGTTGTACTGTCTTGTTGTCTGACTGGGTCAAAGATACTTCATGTTATGTTGTACTGTCTTGTTGTCTGACTGGGTCATAGATAGTACACTTCTGACCCTCCTGATTTGCTATGGCCCACTTTGTAA